>NW_010360238.1:0-16518 GCF_000414095.1 Morus notabilis | reverse complement strand
ACTTTTTGGCTGGGGTGTTTGGTGGTTGTGTCGTTTTTTTTTTTTTTTTTTTTTTTTTTTTTTTTTAAAGAATAAACATATATAATGCTCTAGCTAAAACCATAGATGAGATTGGGTATATATGAGCTGATTACAAGAATCACCTATATCAGGTCAAATGTACTTAGTATAAGCAACAAATATATTATTAAGGTATGAGATTGTAAATCACACATTTAATTTTGTTGATTGTTGCCCATGTAAATATGAAAAAAAAAAATTAATGCTAATCATTAATATTTTTAAGTTCAAATGAATTAATTTTATTTTTGTAAATATATTTTTTTAATTATTGAGAAATATGTAACAATAATTTAAAAATTATATAAAATGTTATACAGATCAATAATTAGACATAAAAAATAATAGTTACTTAGCCTAACATGCACAAAAAGAATAAAATGTTAGACAGATGAATAATTAGGCCAAGTTAAATGTCATTTGATTTTTTTTTCTTTTTAAGTATCATTTGTTTCTAAAACATCTTCAATAATCTCAATTTTCAACTAGACCTAAACACACTAGGTAATACTTTTATCTCCATCTCTCCTCTGCATCAGAAGAAGTCTGATTCTCTAGGATGTACGAGACGGGCAAAAAAAAAAAAAAAAACAAAGAAACTGCCATAACATTAACGATATTATTTTCCATAAATCCTTCAAATAAAATCAGATGGTAATGCTCAAAGAATGTCAATCAGAGCCAACTCTCCACTTGATTAGGTACTCCTCATAGTCCCCAATGTTCCATTCTGTAACTTTCCAAAAAATCATTTGATTTTACATCTGCCAACTAACCTTGTGCTATCCTACTATATATAACTGTCTCTTATAGAAGACAAATTCTCCCTTAACCGAGTTTTCCAATTTTGATAGAAAATAAAATTTGGTATTTTGATAATATATGAATAAGATAATGTCCATAATTCCAAAACTGGACCCATTCAAATTCCTTCTCCACAGACACGGTTGGAAGACAATATTATTATAATTTGAATATTTCAAGGCTGCAAACTTTTCTTCCTACTATATTATAGTTTGGAAGAAATAGAAAAACTTTGTACTATATCATCTCAAGGGGAAAAAGAAAAATGAATTGCATTATTTCCCCCTTCGCAAGCAAAGCAAGTCAATCAAGACCAAAAACAATGTGAGGGAAGCTTCTACAGGACATCATTTTTTTCAAACCTTTTGATTGACCATTTTTTGCTTGGATCTGGTCTTCAAGAGGACCCCTCCGACATTAATTAGTATATATAGCCATTTCTCTCTCTTTCAATCAAACCAAAAATCAAGCTAATCAAAAATCAAAACTTCCCAAAAGCCAAAACCCAAATTTCCCATATGCCGAAACTTCTGATCTGTGGCGTCTCAAATTTTCAGCTAGAAGATCTAGAGGATGAACTACCCAAGAGTGCTAGTGCAGGTTCTAGTCCTTGTTCAACACCAAGAAGATCAAGAAAATCCGGCTTCTGTAAGAGCCATAACAACAAGGACAAGAACCCTTATGCCAATCGTGGGCTTGACAAGTTTTCTGCTCTTCTAGCTGATCTTGAAGAGAAGAGGCAAAAGATTTACGCGGAAACCGGCTCTCAAGACACATCTTTAGTTGGCTTTGTGTACAAGAACTCCAACGATTTAGTCCCGATTGTGGTCAAGTTGAAGGACAACAATAACACCAACAAAGACAACAAGAAGAAGGAAAGGAAACCCAAGAGAAGTTGTAGTACTATCAAGAATGAAGATGTCAAAGAGATTAAGCAGGCAACAAGTGACTCAGAATCTCAAGACAAGTTTCCTATTGAGACCTCTATTGCTGTGACAGAAGTCAAGAAAGAATCGAAACCGAAATCGAATAACAAGAAGATGTTAAAGTGGAGCTCCTCGTGGAATATGAAGCTTGATATGTGGAAGAGGCCTTCATTTTACTTGCCGGTTGTTGTGATCTTGATCTTGTTGGTGTTGACTGTGTTTGGTCGATCGGTTGCAATTCTGTGCACTTCTATTAGTTGGTACCTTGTTCCGACGTTGCAAGAGAGCTCGGGAAGAACAAGATTGTTGACAAAGAAGAAAGATTATGTCAAGAAATTGAGTGATAGGAGTATCGTGGCCGAAGGGTTAGCGTCTTCTCCTAGGATTAGCCACGCCGGAGGATCCAAAGAGAAGTCTTCTCCACAACATGGGCATAAGAAAAGTTGGTGAATTTTGTTGACTTTTTTTTAACTCTATTTTCATTCTTTTTTTTTTTTCTGGGTTTTAGATTTAGGCTCTTTTGTGTATATTTTGTTTTTTCATTTGTTGCATGGGGTTGAGATTGGAAATCTGTTCTCTCTTTGACATGTTCATTAGTATTGTAAATAATATGCGTTTAGTCTTTGGAAAGTAACTCATATCCGAGTGAAATTGTGTAGATACTTTTTTAGACCCCATGATGTCTTTTTTGTTTATGGCTTAAAGCAATTGAATTGTGAAGAATCCACTCAAAGATACGTGTGATTCTGTAATGATCTTGAAAGTCTTATTGATTTTGTCGATGTTGCTATATAATAATTGAACCTTTTATGTAGAGGGAACGCCAAAGATTTGGTATAACACTCCTGATTATGAAGACAAAGCCAAGAGAATTTGCTTCTTTTCTTGATCAAGTACTTTGGACGATATCAAAGTTGCAGATTAGTCCAAAGTCATACAGCACATAGATTTGTTAAAAAATGCGCATGAGTACGTTCGCTGACTTTTCGACCGTAGCAGGGTTTAGAAATCTTCAAACAAAAATCATTAACATTAAACAAGAATGCTTTTTTTTTTTTTTTTTTTTAAAGGAACTTGGTTTTCAATTTTTTTTTTTTTTTTTTTATTTGCTCACGTGAAGACATGCCTCTACCACAGTTCTTCCCGAATCTTTTTGGGGGATTCACAAAGGCTGGCGATAGTTTGCCATTCACATTGACCCGGAAAAGTTGGGGAGACAATATGGCCCAAATGGGAACTTCAAACATAATAAAAACTCAACCAAAGTAAATTCTAAGTAAAAACAAAACAACTACAACTAAAGAAATGAATGCGTTGCGTCTTTGGGAAATGACATTTGAAATTAAGTGGCCACATATAAGGTCACCATTGATTTAACTCATCTGGATCAAAGATATCTTTTCCGCATTACTTTAGTGCCTCAGTGTAAATTTGGCGAAAAAAAAAAAGAAAGACGAAGAGGAAGCAAATAATATGTTACACCCGAGTTTAGGAAGAATAAATATGAACGGACGTACTCTAAAGGAGCTCGCAACGTTTTCGGTTGGGGAAGGGATGTGAGTGCGTGAAGAAGGTTACTGAGCTGGCTTATAGACGGTTAGGCTAGGCTAGAGAATATTGCCTAGAGAGTAAGGAGGTTACAATAGATTGGGGGTTTTTAAGGAATTGTATTGTGCAGGAAAGGGACACGTTGAGAGAATTATTCTTACTATTTTGTATTCTTGGCCGAGCTGAGCTCGTGGTTGTTCCAGTGACGATTAATGAATTGGATCCTTTGGTTGAGATTCCTTCAGTAGTCTAGCTGTGGTGTTCTTTGTGTCTGTTGTGTGTTGATTGGTGTTACAGGTACACGGGAGCCTAACATTTTGGTATCAGAGACATCCACGATCTGGGATAGCAGAGGATGACGAAAGGTGCTACTTGTGGCGATCGGGTGGAGGAATTAGAGAAGAAGCTGGACGAATTGGCAGAGAAGTTGACAAGGGTGGATCGTCTGGAGGAGTGTCTCAAGGGCTTACCTCAGTTGGTGACTAACCTCGTCAAAGAGAGCTTCGAGAATTTCAATCGCGAGTTACCAGACTCCTCGTCGAAGGAACGAGGGAAGGAGGCGGCCACCGCTCCTGCCTCCAGAGCAGAGGAGACCAACGCCGTAGCAGGACAGAGTGAACTGTGGGATCTGGTGTCCGCAGGTTTCCCTACGACCAGACGACTACACTACACGGTGCGAACGGACGCGCTGCGATATCAGGCGGCAACACCTGAAAGGGAGTAACCAGCAGCCTGGACGGGAGGCCGTTACCATCAGGTGGATCGTCTGGAGGAGTGTCTCAAGGGCTTACCTCAGTTGGTGACTAACCTCGTCAAGGAGAGCTTCGAGAATTTCAATCGCGAGTTACCAGACTCCTCGTCGAAGGAACGAGGGAAGGAGGCGGCCACCGCTCCTGCCTCCGGAGCAGAGGAGACCAACGCCGTAGCAGGACAGAGTGAACTGTGGGATCTGGCGTCCGCAGGTTTCCCTACGGCCAGACGACTGCACTACACGATGCGAACGGACGCGCTGCGATATCAGGCGGCAACACCTGAAAGGGAGTAACCAACAGCTTGGACAGGAGGCCATTACCATCAGGAGAGGAGGCGCAGTCCTGAGCGCTAAGAGTTTGGGGGTGACCGCCGCAGGTTAGGAGAGGAATTACCGCCTTGGGCTGGTGGCGAACCTCCCAATCTGGTTCCTCAACAACGGCGATTGGGAGGGAGTCCACCTCATGTGGATTTACCACCTTTTGATAGAGATGGGTGGCCGGTGAGAGAAGGGTGGACGAGTCCACATGGTTCGACCCAACGCTCATGTCCACGTGGTGGCAGATTTTCTCGTAGGTAAAGCTTGGGAATACTACGAGTGGGTCATGGAAGAAGAACCGAGCATGGACTAGGATGAGTTAAAAGTCTCTTTCGGGTAGCGTTTTGGGCCTAAGGAATTCAGATCAGTTCAAGAACAATTAGTGGGCCTGAGACAACTGGGCTCGGTGGCGGAATATGGGGAACAATTTCAGGAATTGTCGGCCCGAATCCGAGGAATGGACTGAGCTACTACCTTAGGAATTTTCTTGAATGGGTTGAGTCAAGATCTGCAAGATGATGTCCGGATGTGGTAACTTATGAGTCTACATGAGGCAATTAAATTGGCGCTACAGCTAGAGCATAAAATGAAGGCCTAGGGAACACGTGGAAAAGTAAACCACATATTTCCTTTCCTTCTAGCTCACCTCACCAAACGACAAATCATTTGGCCCCCAACAAGTGGAGTTCAGCCCCTATTAACAACCAGCGTCCCTCACACGAGCAGACCCACAAGGTTGCTGGAACGGGATCGAGAGAGGGTGGTGGTGGTCTGAGCCCGGCACAGCTGGAACGTCAACGACGGAAGGATAACCGAGAGTGTTTCTGGTGCGGAGAGTCATGGGTTGGCGGCCACCGGTGCAAGACCGGTACGCTCAAGATGCTAGAAACGGCGGCAAAAGAGGACGACGAGCTTGAAAAGAAGGCGACACCACCAGAGGAAGGCCATGGCAGAATAGATTCTGAGGAAGAAGAAGGATTGTTGCTCCTCCAACCGGACCTGAGGTTGTAAGCTTTAGCGGGAGTCAATGGGGGCGATACCTTGAAGCTGTACGGTCACATACAGGGAAAAAGGTAACCATCCTAATCGATAATGGGGGCAAATTCTTCATTTATCAGTTGGAACAGGGTTAATGAGTTGGAGTTTTCGGGGTTCCCTATTCCAGAATACGCAGTAAAAGTAGGCGATGGTTACTGCGTGACTATTGGTAGCATATGCCATGGAGTGTGTTTGGGAGTGCCTGGGTGGGAGTTCGAGTTGGATTTATACCTGTTTAAAATTCCGGGAGTAGATGTGGTTTTGGGGGCTGGTTGGCTCAGCCAGCTGGGTACCTTTAGGGTGAATTTTTTATAGATGTGGTTAGAGTTTGAGTTGGAAAGGAAGGTACATCGGTTGATTGGGGTGACGGCGTTATCCCGAGAGCCTATCTCGGTTAGCGCCGTGGCTAAAATGGCAAAGAAGAGAGAAAAGTGTTATTTGGTGCAGTGGCAGAGTACTCCTTCACCCAGTACCGGGAATGATGGGGCAACTAAGACTTATGTGGAGGAGTTGGAAAAGGAGTATGGATTGGTGTTCTCGGGAAAACTGGGACTACCACCGTCCAGAACAGGGGATCATGCCATCATACTACATCCTGAAGCAAAACCCCCGAATATCAGGCCTTACCGTTATCCCCACGCGCAGAAGAATGAGATAGAGCGCTTAATAGCCGACATGACAGTGGCAGGGATTATTAGACCCAGCCAAATCCCCTATTCAAGTCCGGTGTTATTGGTTCGCAAGAAGGACGGAAGTTGACGGTTCTGTGTGGATTATCGGGAGTTAAACAAGTTAACAGTGCTGGACAAATTCCCAATTCCTATAATCGAGGAATTGTTGGATGAGCTACACGAAGCTTCTTGCTTTTCGAAGCTTGATTTAACGCTCCGGCTACCTTCCAGGCGATGATGACCGAGTTGTTCAAACCCTGCTCTGGAAATTTTTTTTGGTTTTCCTGGATGACATACTAGTTTATAGCCACAGCTCACAATAGCATTTTGGTCATCTACGCACCGTGTTGGGGCTGTTGAAGGAAGGGAGTTTTGTGCTCAACCTACAAAAATGTTTGTTTTTCCAGGATTCCGTGGAATACTTAGGGCATCGCATATCACAGGAGGGTGTGGCGGCAAATCCGGGGAAGATACGGGTTATGGTTGAGTGGCCAATCCCAACCACAGTAAAAGGGGTACGAGGCTTCCTGGGTTTGACGGGATACTACCGTCATTTTGTTAAGAATTACGGCGCCATAATGCGGCCCTTGACTGAGTTGTTAAAGAAATGGGAGTTCACTTGGTCGGAGGAGGCGCATCGGGCATTTCAGGAACTCAAACAGCGGATGACGGAGACCCCAATCCTTGCATTACTCGATTTCAAGGACACATTCGTGGTGGAGACGGATGCATCAGGGGCAGGGTTAGGGGCAATCCTATTACAGCAAGGGCGACCGGCGACTTCCTTTAGCAAGGGGTTGTCGCCTAGAACAATGGCCAAATCGGTTTACGAAAAGGAACTTATGGCCCTGGTTCTGGCCATCCAGGAATGGAGAGCTTACCTTCTTGGCGGGAAGTTTGTGGTGTGCACCGATCAAAAGTCTCTTCGTTTCCTTTTGGAACAACGAATTAGTACTCCGGCACAACAAAAGTGGCTAGTGAAGTTGATGGGGTTTGAGTTTGACATACACTACCGAGTAGGAAGAAAGAATGTAGTGGCTGATGCATTGTCTCGTCAGGGTGGATGGGCACAAGGAGGGGAGCTCCTGGCCATCTCGGGACCCCAATTTTTAGACATGGTGATCATAGAGTGAAAGGTAGCCGCTGACTCCAAACTTCGCACCCTCAAGGATCAGTTGAGCCGCGGAGAGGCACAAGTAAGTCATTATGCCTTGGAGAGTGGGGTGTTGCTGCATCGACAACGAATAGTAATTCCAGCGGGTTCCCAACTCAAGCAATAGTTGTTGAAGGAATTCCACTCAACTCCAACGGGGGGACATGCGGGGGCTCTAAGGAGTTACAAGCGAATTAGCGCTAATGTGTATTGGCCGGGTATCGCAAGGGATGTGCAACGGTTTGTGGCCGAGTGTGGGGGTTGTCAACAAAATAAGGTGGAGTCAACGAGCCCGACAAGGTTACTACAACCGTTGCCCATTCCTGAGGCAGTGTGGGAGGACATCTCGATGGATTTTATCGAGGCTCTGCCTAAATCTAATGGGCATGAGGTCATTTTCGTGGTGGTGGACCACTTAACCAAATTCGCGCATTTCATTGCTCTCAAGTGGTTGTTTATTGCGAAGTTGGTGGCAGAGGTGTTTTGTCGAGAGGTGGTGTGCCTTCACGGCATACCTCGGAGTATAGTAAGTGATCGGGATAAGGTGTTCACTAGCCTTTTTTGGAGAGAGCTATTCCGCCTCCAACAGACCACCTTACGCATGAGTTCGGCATACCACCCTCAGACGGATGGGCAGACAGAAGTTCTTAATCGTTGTTTGGAGGCGTATTTGAGGTGTTTCACCAGTTGCCAGCCTAGGCATTGGAGCAGGTGGTTGTGTTGGGTAGAATATTGATACAACACCAATTTTCACGGTGCTACCCGCACGACACCCTTCCAGGCATTATATGGTCGGGCTCCCCCGACTTTGGTACGCTACACAAGGGGCAGAACCGCAGTTGGTTCGGTGGATATGCAACTTTCAGAACGAGATGAGCAACTGAAACAGTTACGCTGCAACTTGGAGCATGCTCAGGAACGAATGAAGCGCTATGCGGATCAACGACGGGTGGAGCGAGAGTTTTAGGTTGGGGAGCTCGCTTGGCTGAAACTACAACCTTATCGGCAGGGTTCCGTGGCCAGGCGCCCCAACAACAAGTTGGCCCCAAAATATCATGGCCCATTTGAGGTGATCGGCAAGGTCGGTCCAGTGCCATATCGACTTCGGCTGCGAGAGGGTTCCAGGGTGCATCTAGTTTTTCATGTGTCTATGCTAAAAAAGGTGGTGAGTAGGCGTGCGGTTTCACAGGAACCGGTGGTTGTCGACACCGCGACGGACATCCCCGAACCACTGTTTCCAAAGAGCGTGCTGTAGGGGCGCCTGAGGAAGCAAGGGGGCAGTCCTTTAAGGAAGTGCTGGTTAAGTGGCAAGGACGGGACATCGAGGACACCACCTGGGAGGTTGTCCAAGAGCTGCAAGTCCGTTTCCCTACCTTCGACCTTGAGGACAAGGTCTCTTTTGAGGAGGGGAGTAATGTTACACCTGAGCTTAAGAAGAATAAATATGAACGGACGTACTCTAGAGGAGCTCGCAACGTCTTCAATTAGGGAAGGGATGTGAGTGCGTGAAGGTTGCTGAGCTGGCTTATAGACGGTTAGGCTAGGCTAGGGAATAGTGCCTAGAGAGTAGGGAGGTTACAACGGATTGAGGGTTTTTAAGGAATTGTATTGTGCAAGAAAAGGACACGTTGAGAGAATTATTCTTACTATTTTGTATTATTGGCCGAGCTGAGCTCATGACTGTTCCAGTGACGATTAATGAATTGGATCCTTTGGTTGAGGTTCCTTTAATAGTCTAGTTGTGGTGTTCTTTGTGTTTGTTGTGTGTTGATTGGTGTTACAGGTACACGGGAGCCTAACATAATGTTTTCAACATTTTGCTATGCAAAAACTCAGAAGAGAACCGGCAATGAAACGGGTGGCTAGTGCAAGATAAAATTCAATTGTGCATTTGATCTGAGCGTTTGTGCACTAAAATCTGGGTTCAGCGCCGTCAATGCATAGGAATTACCCTGCAAGAACAAAAATGGCAAGACGCCTATGGAGAAAAGAAAATAAGTAAAAATGGGAAAGTATAAAGATGATTAATGATCAAATCACCACCATTATGAAGATATTGTGCGTAAAATATACCAGGCCAAGCATTCAGCTATTACACGCTGCAATGCAATGAGCTAATTGTACATATTCAAATCTAAAGAGTAAAAGACCAAGGTCTTGGTTGTGACATGCTGAGCTACTCGTGAACTTGTGCTGAAAGATCTTCCAGATTTTTCAGATATTCTCTATTCCTACATCAAAAGCATAATGTTAGATTTGACGAGACAGAATAAAGAAAGAAAAGAAAAGATTGAACAGAAAAAAGAGGTCGAAAAGATGGAATGAAATTGCATGAACCATTATGAAAGTATTCAATCTGATATTTAACCCAATGGCAATGGTACATGTTCTCCTAAGATTTGCTACCCAAGAAAGGACGGGTGAATAGGGTTTTTAAAACTTTTCGAAATCAATCAATAATTATTGGAAAATTGACTCCAATCACAAACAAATAATAAGACTAAATGGACAAGGCACAAATGAATAAGTGATTAATCAAGAATATGATATTTACAAAATCAAGAATAAGGACAAAATGTAAAAGTACACTATAAAGCAAAATCACAAGCTAAACAATATACCACACAAATAGTGAATAAAAGAGATAAGGTTGAGAGGGTGCAAACACTATTTTATAGTGGTTCGGCTATAAGCCTACATCCACTGTTACCGAGCAAATCACAACCCCACCTCTTCCACTATCTCAATCGCCTTTCGGCTTGACAACACCAAGTACAAAACGATGAATTTGTCTCTCAAGGTTCACTACACCTATTGTAACTACCAAGCTTTAAAAAAGAATGTTAGCCTATCCTCTCACCAAATTTATAAAAAGGGTTTGCAACCTAAAACTTTTGTGGAATAATGAAATTTAAAAGCTTAGTTACTTAAGAAAATCTCACTCAACTTTGTTTGATTGCAAGTAAGGTGATAGGAGATGTTTTCACAACAAAACAAGAAATTGTCTAAGTTTGGCTCAAAGAGTCGTTGAAAGCTCAATATGAAAGAAATAATGCAATTTTAGTTCAAGGGTGATTGGATACTATAAGGAGCTCTAAAATGTTCAATAACCATTTTGAACAAGAGAAAACCCTTTAAGTACCAAGAAATGTGAAATAGTATCCAAAATGGTTGTTGAACATTTCTAACAGCTCCAAAATAGTATCCAAACATCCTTGAACTAAGATTGCATTGATTTCTTTCATATTGAGCTAACAATACACTCTTTGAGCAAAACTTGAGACAATTTTGTGCTTTGTTGTGAAAACATCTCCTAGTACCTTACTTGTAATAAAATAAAATTGAGAGAGATTTACTTGAGTGATCAAGCTCTCAAATTTCATTATTCCACAAAAGTTTTAGGTTGCCAACCTCTTTTGTAAATTTGGTGAGATAGGATAGGCCAACATCTTTTGTTAAAGCTTGACAGTTGTAATAGGTGTAGTGAACCTTGGGAAACAAATTCACCATTTTATACTTGGGGTGATCGAGCCAAAAGCCGATCTAGATAGTAGAAGAGAAAGTGTCGTGATTTGCTCAGTAACAGTGGATGTAGGCTTATAGCCGAACCACTAAAAATAGTGTTTGCACTCTCTCTAACCTAATCTCTTTTATTTACTATTTGTGTGGTATAAAATAGTGTTTGCACTCTCTCTAATTTTATCTCTTTTCTACTATTTGTGTGGTATATTGTGTATCTTGTAATTTTACTTTATAGAGTGCTTTTACATTTTATCATTATTCTTGACTTTGTTAATATCATATTCTTGATTAATCACTTATTCATTTGTGTCTTGTTCATCTAGTCTTATTATTTGTTTGTGATTAGAGCCAACTTTCCAATAACTATTGATTGATTTCAAAAAGTTTTTAAAAACCCAATTCACCCCACCCCCTCTTGGGTAGCAATTCTTGGGATAACAGTACATCGATGCTGGAAGAGGTCATAAACTTAAGAAACCTCCTCGCAAAACTGATTTGTTTTATTCAAATACTTTGTTACTTGGTCCTAACCTTAAACCTCTTTCGAGGCATATCATCAGAACTTAAACGTGAGATGTGTTGTTGTCGCCTCGGCGCTTCACTTCTATAATGTGCAGGTGCCATTTCTCTCCCACTTCTTTTCTGAATTTGACTTGGTGTATTTCGGAAAAATCCATCCCTGTCCCAAGTAACCTCAAAATCGGCCCACAATCTCGATCCTTGCTGCTCAATGGCAAGTGATCTTTAGTTGTCAAACAATATAAAATGTCATTCAAATAGTAAACCATCATCTCTAGCATTTCAAGAAGTAAATCTTACAAACTTATACAAAGCATGGTGAGTTCTTGGTAATTAGATCAGCACGGTAGATAAGTAACCCTTTTAGTTTTGAATTAGCTTCTAAACTTAGAACAATTGTATAATATCTAAAGAAAAACAAACTTGCTACCTTCTGCAATGACCGGCAACATAATACTTTTAGAGTATTATAGAAGTCCCAGAATTTCTCAAATTGAACCACAATCTTACAGTGCAGCCCCGAAATTATGTCTGCGCCATCCTCGTCGGCATCCTTACCTAGATAATCGTCCTCAGCCACATTAAGATTCCTATAGAGTGTGAGTTAAAAAGGGGCAAAAAGGAAGATGCATAATTAGCTAAGGCCATAACATTAGAGAGAGACATGATTTGTAGCAACTTGAAAGGGAAACAGGTCATAGATTTCAAAAGACAGAAATAAACGAAACTCCAAAGTCATATCTTGGACATTACGAATCAAATCCAAACTTCTAAAACTCAAGCTAGCAGTTTCCCGAACCGCCTATGTAAGCGTCATCAAGAAGGTGACAAATTTAACAGAAGAAAAGTCTACAGATACCACGGAATGCAAAAAAACAAAAACCAAAAAAAAACCATTAGCGAGACTAAAGCAAATGAAGGACATTGACATGCTGGTAGGAACCTAATATTTAGAATTTTTTTTAATAGTCTTAATAGTAGTATAAATAAGGGGTTTAGTTGCTAAGAAGAGGGGAGAGAGGAAAAAGGATATTTATAGAGAGTGTCTAATACTGTGGTCTTAATAGTAGTATAAATAAGGGGTTTAGTTGCTAAGAAGAGGGGAGAAAGGAAAAAGAATATTTATAGAGAGTGTCTAATACTGTACACTATCTTAGAGGTCGAAGTCTCAAAACCGCCCATATATAATTTTCCATTTTTAATAAAGCTCTAAAGCTCAGATTTTCGGGTTCCTAACACATGCCTTATTCTTCCAAATGTTGAAAAGATTGTATGAGTAACCAGCATTGAAGGCTTCGACGAAACCCGAGGCTCCGCAAACCACCGCGACGGAACGCCCCTTATCACTATAGTATCAGGCTCGTGCCTCCCACTCTTCGAATACCCTGTCAATACAGTAAACCAAAATGTCAACAATTCGAAATCAAATTCCCTCTCAATCTCACAAAAAAGCCATCAAATTTATGCAAACCTCGATTCCTCAAAGCGTAAAACTCCTCCCAATCCTTCTTCATGCCGTCGAAATCATCGGACGCCGGAACGGCGGCCTTTAGCCTGAACTTCAACCCCTCGATGTTGAGCTCAATTCCATCCATTTTCTCGACAATGCGCCTTCGCCAATCAAAGAACTCCTCCAAGGCCTTCTTCGCGTCCTCTCCGTCGTTCTTCTCCCCTTTGGTCCCCGCGAGGGAGCCCAGGTCGCGAATGAAGAGCGTGCCGAGCGCGAGAGGATCGTCGCGCTTGCGGTTCTTGAGGTCCTTGACCCGCCGGATCCGGAGGTCCTCCTCGGGAACGAAGAGCGAGTTCTTGAGGAAGTCGATTAGGGTTCGCTTGAGCTTCCATTCGTCGATGGGCTTCGTCACGGAGGGGCTCGCCGGGTAGACCGTGAGGTCGAGCCTCACGCGCGGGACGAGCGAGAGGCCGTTCTCTATCTCTAGGGTTTCTGTTGGTGGTAGTGAATCCAACGGTCGAATGCTCATCTCTGTCTCTCGATACTTCTCTCTGCAAATCAAGGCTTTTGCTTTGCACTGACCAGTGTTTCATAGAGAGAGAGCCGCGAGATAAACGACCAAACAATAGAAACAGAACTCAAATTTTTTGTACAATTTTGGTATGTTTAACAAATTATGGTTGTTTAGTTTATTGATTCGAATTTTTAATTTGAGTTGACACGTGAATATTTTTTATTGTAATAAAAAAATTAAATATAACTGTTTCTGAAAGTTTTTTACTATAATAAAATTCAAATTATAAACTCGAATCAGCGAAATGAACATAATATATCATGTAAAGTCGTAAAAAAAATTAAATTATTTTTTAATTGATTCTTTAGTGCTTATCATGTTACGTCGTATAAAAAAATTAAATGGTTTTTTAACTAATTATTTAGTATTTATTATGGGATGGTGTGGTGTAATTTAATTAGTTATACACTAATTAAAACACTAAAAATTAGACAGAGAATCTCGACAGGGGTGTTCAAAAAATTCATCAAACCGTGAAAACTGCCTAATCTAAATCCAATCAAACCAAATCGTTAATTATTTTTTAGTTATTGGACGGTTTGGCCGGTTTTTAATCTAATTTTTTCAACTATTTGGTTTGTGATTTAGACTCCCCAAATTGCTCTATAATCCGCCCAAAAATATACATATGTAATTTTTTTAATTTTAAAAATATTTTTTATATTTATTTTAATTTTTATTGGACATAATAAAGGTTATACACTTATAAAATACACTCGATTATATTTTTTATTAGTTTGTATTAAAACTTTAAATGGTGAACTGTTAGATATTTGTTATTTTTTAATTATATTGTAAGCTTGAATCTTACTATTTTTTATTAATTAACATGTTTAGAATTTTTATTAATTATTGAAAACTTTTTTAGTCTTAAACTTAAACTGGCCAAACCAAACCGTCTAAACCGCTTATGAGTAATTTGGTTCAATTTAGTTTTTGTTAGAAATATGAAAAATTATTTTTGGTTTGGTTGGTTTTTTCTATAAAAAAAAAAATTTGTCCAAACCGACCGCAAACACCCCTAGATCTGGATTCATAAGAAGAACTCCAATCTCATGTCCAACTTGATAAACCAATAAATAAATAAGTAAGCAAGTGAATAAATAAATAAATGAATAATAAGACATTCGGTTCCAACACAACAGCCGGAATCTCACATCCTTTTTTCTGAAAGGAATGTAACTAAAAATCTTCATATTACAGGCATTAGCCAGTAATTTATACTATGATAAATTACTTACACAACCACGTACACAAGCCTAACATCCCTGGGTCAGGTTTCGGGTTCTGCCCCCAATGATGCACTCTCCACATCATATCTATGCCATCAGCCGGTTTACCGATTCACAAAATCTCTTGGCTTAAGAAATCATTCATTAAATTTTATGAAACAGTTGATTATGATCCCAATAGCTAAAATCAAGCTATTGTTTTTGAAATGCTTTTCTTTCGCAAACATGCCCTTTCTTTAAATCATTTGCAATGCCAAAACTCTTTGAAAACAGGCTAACAAAGAAAGGGTAAGAAATCCTACCTCGCAAATACCAAACCTACCTAGCGTTGCACTATTTTAACTTTTACTTCCTCAAGTCCCTTAATCCGAGTCCTCAACTAGCACTGATACAAAACCACGCTTTAGGATCCAATTCACATTCCTAAAGCAATTTCAATCTCAATTATACTATTTGATTTCCTATTAGTGTGCCATAATTCAATTACTGGTTTCACAAACCATTTCATGTTTCAAATCATCATTCCAAGGGTTTTCAATCTCAAAACATGGATTAAAGAAGCTAATCCATTTACTCTAGGTCCCCAAATGAAGCTAATTTGGGTTCTCCTCAAAAACTGAGGTCAAAACAGGGTTTTTCAGCAAAACAAGGTCAAACCCAGTGTACAACGGTCGACCGGTGACAGAAAAGTGTAACACCACCGGTCGACCGGTGGTGTGCACTTCGGTCGACCGCACAGGTCGACCTGATGTAGTGCAGACCGGTCGACCGCATAAGTCGACCGATGGAATCAGGGCAGGATGGCCAACATGGCCGATCTGAAGAAAATCAACGCAAAACCTGCAAATCTGAGTCCAAATATGAAATATATCAAAGAAAAACTACTAGATCCGGGTTCTAAGTACTAAATCAAGTCCAAAGAACCCAAGATCTCCAATTTCTACCATGGTTTTACTCAAAATCCATCAAAATGCATTCCGAACCAAAATAGGGTTTCTAAATCCAAAAAACTTGAGATTCAAGAGAGGTTTTTCAGAAATCTTACATCGAATCCTTCTCTTGATGTTGGAAACTCTTTGAAATTTCTCTTTGGTTCGAGATCCGGTTAGTTTGAATCAAAATGGAAGAGAGAGTGAGAACGAGAGTGAAGAGAGAGAGAAAGAAAGGTTGCTCGGGAAGGAAAAGAAAGAAAAAGAAAAAAGGAAAAGAAAGAAATAGAAAAAAGGGAAAGAAAGAAAAAGAAAAAAGGAAAAGAAAGAAAAAGAAAAAGGAAAAGAAAAGAAAAATAGACAGGTGTCAAACATTTAAAATGACAGTTCAGAAAATGTGCCCACACACACTTCTAGGTAAAATATAATTACTGAGAATATTTAAATACCTTGAAATTATTTAAATTTACTCGTCAAAAATATTTAATAAATGATAATCAATTACTTAAACTAGATTAGGCACACTAATAAATCTTAATTACCTTAATTGATCTCGTTTAATTCTTCGGGATGTTACAATTTTAGTGTTTCAATTATTGTCTAACTAATCATATCATGTCATGTCGTATAAAAAACAAGAACAAATTATACGGTTGTCCTCAAATTATAAACCTTGTCACAAAATGTCTGCAAACTTTAACTTTAGCTTTTTGTTCCCTGAATTTCAATAACTCTTGTAAAATTTCTGTCTTTATTAAATTTTTACTTTCGTTATTGCTCTTGACCGCCATTTATAAACCCTTGAAGATCCTTAAAACGTTTATTTATTTTTGGGGTAAAATTATTTTAGTATTTTGTATTATAGCGAAACACACTCTTAGTATCTTGTGTTTTTTTACATTAAATTAATTTTTAAGACATGTAATATCTAAATTACTATTTTTAATAATTAAATAGAAATTAATATTTTTTTTAAAAAAATCAAATATATTTTAAAACATTAAAATATTTTAAAAAACAACG
>NW_010360237.1:0-429 GCF_000414095.1 Morus notabilis | reverse complement strand
GCCACTAGAGTGGTAACAACGTTTGGTGTCGAAACGGGGCCCATCAGCCTTTAGATTGAAGCTCTGTTCGCGCTCTACAACCGCCCCAGGAAGGGCGGCAAATGTTGGTGTCGTAACGGGGCCCATCAACCGTTAGATTAAAGAAACTCTCTTCGCGATCTACGAATGGCACGGGAACGATGAAAACTTTTGGTGTCCAAACGGGGCCCATAAGGTGTTAGATCAAATCTCTCTTCGCGCCTTACAACCGCCACGGGAACGGCGATAACTTTTGGTGTCGTAATGGGGCCCATCAGCCGTTAGATCGACCCTCTCTTTGCGATCTACAACTGCCACGTTTTCAGTGAAAACTTTTGGTGTCCAAACGGGGCCCATAAGGTGTTAGATCAAATCTCTCTTCGCGCCTTACAACCGCCACGGGAACGGCGA
>NW_010360236.1:0-28479 GCF_000414095.1 Morus notabilis | reverse complement strand
CCTTCATCATTACACATTTTAGCTTTTCTTCTTCTATGGATAATAAAGAAGATCACAAAAACAGACAGAAGGACTAAAACCCCAGCACCAACAACAATTCCCACAATCAGCCCTGTCCTATTCTCCTCATTGCTCGGAGGCTTGTTACTCACAGTTGGCGTGAAATCTGTCTCAATATCGAAAACACCATTAATAACTGTCCTTAAGGATCCATTTGGTTCACGCGTTCAAGTCAGTGATTTTAATTCACTGGCTGGAACTTTGTGAGAGAAGAAGTTTTTAAATTCAAATTCTTTGTGAGATGAAAAACTCTGTAGCAGAATCAAAATTATGTGTTTAAGTATATGTGCCAAACAGACCCTAAATGTTGAAACCAAAATGAAATGTTTGACTTAATTTTGTTACCTGGGGTAGCACTGATGGCTGCGATGGAAGGTCCATAGGTACCTTGTTGAGGTATGCAACAAGTTCCTTTCCCGGCCCAAAAGAGATGCACTTCAAGGTAGTTATTTGACACTAGAGCCTTATACTCCTTCTGGACAGCCCGGAAGGATATCTCGCCGGCCTCCTTTCGGATATCAAAATCTTTCAAAACACGATTCCCCTACAATACCCAAGAATAGTGAGAAAAAGAAGTTGCACTATCTTTGTCATAAAACATAGTGCGAGACCAATTAGGTGAAGAATAATACCTGGATGTAGATATCAAATACACGCCTTCCGAGACTCTTCCAACTCCGAGTGTTCTCAATAGCTATTTCTGTGAACTCGAGTTGCACGGTGTAGTTACCGTTCTCGAGTCCCAGGCCATAGTACCTCAACGACGAGGCAGAAAGCCTTAATGTCTGGAAAAGTTCCGAGTTCAAAGTATTTGTGAATTGAGACAAAGAAGAACTTGTATAACTAGCATTGTTGTTTTCCGTGAAAAGTCCAACATTGCTAACTGCCCATCTGTTGGTGCTGGTCACAAAGTGGTTAGCTGGACCAAGAGTCTCATCATCCCTTTCATACACAATGCTACCATCAGATGATGTGATTTGAGAACCACCAGAATTAACTCCAAAGTTGTAATCTGCATAAAGGTGCAAACAAAACTTGTTATTTATCTAATATGTTTTGGGAAAAGGGTGTTTTCTTTTGCACATTAAAAATGGCCAAGTGCTCACAACTATTTGAATGGAATACAATAAAGTCAAGTGTGAATTCTACTTACATATGGGATTGCCTTTATTGCAAGAGAAATCCTTTTGGAGGCAGTTCAATCCTGAAAGAAGATCTCTGAAAGAGAAAGTGGAATGAACTTGGATAAACTATGAAGTTATTTGCTGAAGAACAAGCACTAGCCATTTGCAGTGATGCAGAGAAAGAAGGTTAAGCAGTGTCATTTGAGCATATTATTTGTTTGGATACAACCGAGAGAAGCAAAAACAAATGGAGTAAACACTACTTAAAAAAGTTTTGAACATATATTACTTGTAGTGTAGCAGATTATGTGCAAATAGAATGCAATTGTTAGAGAAGAATCACCTGTTCTCTGAACTTTGTATTGTAAAGTTGTTGCCAACCAGGTTACTGCATAAAAGAACAAGAGAAGAAGAAGAAATATTATTTAATAGAAATCAAGCTAGCAGTATAAAAGACAAGCTCATTACTTAATAGAAGAAGAGCATATACTATTACAAAAAATTTAACAAATAAGAAAAGAAAAGAAAACTAAGGCCCCGTTCGTTCCATTGGTCGAAATCACAACACAAGTTTTTGGTATAGTGTTTTCTCTTAAAAAAATTCAAATTCAACTTCTTGTGCTACAGTGTTTTTCTCACATAAATTCACTTTTCAACTCAAACCAACGAAACGAATGAGGCCATTAATGTTTACTTGAATATCAGGCAAGCCAATGACATACATCTTTAAGTTTGTTCCATTGACCCATGAAGGAATACTGCCCACTAGATTATTGTATGTAACATCTCTGCAAGCATAACATGGGACAAAACCATAAATGTTTGATTCACTACCATGACCATTTCTAAACATAGTCAACTAGTGGTATACTTACATAGTGAGAAGAGATTTGCTTTTTTCTTGGGGCAGTGAACCATTCAAACTATTGTTTCCTAGAAACCTGATTAAGGAAAAAGAAATATATGATTCATTTCATTGAGATTAGCTGTCACGAGGCATCTGATACAATCAAAGAGAGAAGATGTATTACAGATCAGAGAGTGAACTCAAGTTGAAAAGAGAGTCCGGAATCTGTCCGTTTAATTTGTTGAAGCTCAAGTCCCTGGATATAAGAGAATAAAAATTCATGACTTAACAAGAAAAGCTACAAAACTACAAACATATTTACATCTGAAAGTTGGGCTCAACTTACAGCCGTAACAACTTTTGGTACTCCCCGATATCCGACGGAATCGGACCAGTGAAGTTGTTATTCCTCAGCACCCTACAGGTGACATAAATGAGTTGCTCAAAGATGCGTTATGAATTATATGATTATGTGTAGAAAAAACATTTCGCTTACAAGGTGCTTAGAGACTTTAAGTCCTTGATAAATGCGAGAGAAGAATTCACATTTGACACTTCGCTCAATCGCCTATCGACATACCAGACACAAGATAGTTAGCTCTATGAATCTGTAGACAAACATGAAAGTGACCAGTAGGCCTATTTATATAGCAACTCACAAGTCTGATAGAGAAGTTAGATTTGCAAATGTTGATGGAATGGGCCCTTCAAAAGAGTTTCCTTGAAACCTCCTATAGAAAACACACAAAAGTAACTAGAAATCAATCATAAAATTCTAGAGTTTGATTGTTTTTTTATTCTTATTTTTCCTCTCCATTTCAGTGATATGAAGTTAAGGCATGAAGTTCAACTAAGGCATTGGCCTATTTTATTTTCAGATTGTCTTACAAGGTATTAAGATTTGACCAGTTTCCTATGAAGTCGGGTATTCTGCCTGTAAGTGCAATGTCTGATGCCCATCTGCAACAAGAGAAATGATTCCCTTAGAAAACTATAGTTATATATATATATATATATATGGGTGTCGTTTTAATAATTACTCCAATATTTACTCATAAATAGGTATTGTTATTTTAGCCGTAAGATATTGATCCGACGGTTATAATAAATTAGATAGTTGACCAAAAAATTAATGATAATTAATGAAACTGGATTCTTATCACGTCATCAAATTTTCTGATTTAATGGTAACCACCGATGAAAACATATTGAAAACAAGTATATATATATATATATTTTAAGATATCAATTAATTTGTATAGAACAAATGATGAAGGCTTTACACTGTTTGGAGGCTTTGAAGATTTGCAAATGTTGAAGGAATCTCTCCACTAACTCCAGAGCTATCAATGTAACTGTGAAATAAACAAGGCAAATTTCAGTGACAAGTAAAATTGTTATCTGATAAACTTAAATCAGAAAAGAAAAAAGAAAGAAGGAAAGAAAAAGAGATTGACAAAATTACAGTTGTTGTAGTTTTGACAACCTCCCCAGCTCAGATGGAAGAGAACCAGAGAAGTTGTTTGAACTAAAAGACCTACAAAAAAGAAAAAAAAATGACATAATTCAATTCATTGTGTATAATTTTTTTAACTGCAAAATGGAAATTTCAAAACACATAATAAGATTGCTATTGAGATTTGAGAATGCCAATTACTCACAAAGATATTAGATTAGTAAGTTGTCCTAGTTCCTTTGGTACCTCCCCTGATAAGGCATTTATTCCAAGACTCCTGATAGTAACCAAACAAAGAACACCAAAAATGAAAATAAATAAATAAATAAAAATGTTTATTTGTAACATAAATATGTCCATTTTCTTGTTAGATTCAAGCTGGGATTTTAGTATACTTACAAGTATTGCATGCTGGTGAGATTGCCAATGGATGGAGAAACAGAACCTGTCAAGTAATTTTGGCCCAAATTGCTGTAACAAAAGGAATATACGCCTAATTTTAGTGGAATTTTGTCCATGTGACAAACAATAGTTTGATGTTATAAACAGAAAATGAAGTTGGCGTTGATTTTGTAAAGAGAAAGGAGCAATGAAAATGGCCAGAGAAGCCATACAGATTGAAGAGGAAGGTCAGATTCCATAGCTCTTCTGGGATTGGCCCAGCAACATCCTTTGCATATACTTTCCTGCAACCAAATTTTGGTGACAAATTAAACACAAAAATAAAAGTATTTGACGTTAACTACATAGCGAATGGACGTTTCATATTTTAGAGCAACGGACGTTATGTATTAAAAATTCAGAGACAGTGTTATAAAGATCATAATTTGAGAAAAATTTTATAAGTAATATTTCTATTTATTATCTAGAGCTTATCTAAAAATGGAAAATACAAGACACGTAAGACATGTTACATAGGATAGTACTGCGGATCCTGATTTATCTTTTAAATTTTTACGTACCAAGTAATGTATCAAATAATTAGTTGTCAATTTTTAATTCGTAATTACTAACTTTTTACAAAGAGATTTACTAATCAGAAAATCATAATTCACTTATCACTTTTGGCCTCTGGATTAATGTTACAAATTACAGCCTAAACTATATTCCTTGTCCCATTTTGGTCCTTTGGTCATGAAATCGTTAAAAACTCAATGGAAATAACCTTATGAACCCCACATTACTGGTTAATGAAGGGTATTTTAGACTCGTAAAGCAATTAAGATGAACTAAATTAAATTTAACCCTCACATACTTTGTTAGCAACAAGCTAATGAGTCTTATCTCTTATTAACTAAGTATGTGAATGTCACGTGGTTGATTTTCTCGAATTGTAAAAAATTTTGTGAAAAAAGGTCAAATGTGAAACAAAAAACGTAGTCTAAGGTGCACTTTGTAACATATTAAAGTTCGAGGATCAAAATGGAATACAAAATATAGTCTAGGGGCCAAAATTGACATTAACCCAAAAAAATAATGTAGTTGAGATCCCTATCAATATCATCTTATCAATTGGCATATGTAATAATATCTCCTCAAAATATTATACAGTCAAACATACATGTACACGTATGTGTACGTATACAACACGTATAAATAGGACTTACAATTGGGTGATGTGGCAAATATTGTTTGAAGAACAATCGCATTTGATAAAGGGGTTGTATGCTTTATCATCGAAGCTGGTGGAGTCTATGGCGGCTCCACTGCACGGATCCCCGGTTGTATTCCATTGTTGAGTGTCAGCCTTTATGTTCCATTGGTCAAATATTGAATTCAAAATTCTCGCTGCAACCAAATTGTACTTTTACATACGCATGTATCAAAATAATTCTGAAAGTTGGATCAAATAAGGACAAAAAGTCTTATGGATTCCCTGTCGGCTGTGGAATTTTTATGCCTGAATTTATATACATATATATATATATACACACACATATATATGTTATATTATTGTTCTTCAAAAGTTAACTAATATGTCATGTGTCTAAAAGCAAAGGATAAGAAAAAATATTCATGACGACCGCCATTGCTATATCCCACCAAATATTGCCATGCCGTACACAAATTCAATGAACTTAATTTAATTGCTGCAAAATTGCTACTTAAGAAAAGATGACTTTTTTTTTTCTCCGCCAAATAAGGTTGTTCTTTCTGCCAGGTATAAACCCACTTATGAAAGAAAAAAAAAATGAAAACCATAAACCCAGTTCTCTTTTTTGTTTGAAAAGAATAAACCAAATTTTATGAACGCGTACTAGTTATCTCCTATGGGACTAATTATTAAGATGAAAAACTGCAACATATGTACATTAGTTTGTTGATTAAACTTTGCAAAAATGACACTGAGAGGAAAAAGATGAAGAGAGATAGAGCTAGAGAGAGAGAGAGAGAGAGAGAGAGATAGCTATATATATATTCATAAGGTTATTTCCATTGAGATAGCTAGAGAGAGAGAGAGAGAGAGAGAGATAGATAGCCATAGAGCTAGAGAGAGAGAGAGAGAGAGAGAGAGAGAGAGAGAGAGAGAGAGAGAGAGAGAGAGAAGACCTTCAGAGGGATCTGTGGTGGCTTGAGTTTCATTCTGAGCTCTTGTTAAAGAAGCTGTGAGAACAAGGACGAAGGCAACACAGAAAGTAAAGACGTGAAAATTAGCTGATGATGAAATTGAAACTCCTGACATGAATTAATTTGCAGGTCCTTGACCCTTTCTCTCCCACAGCTTAATATGAAGAATATACCAAACTCAAGAGGAAAGTGAAAGAGATCAGATCATCATAGAGAGGGAGAATTTAGATTTAGATATCCAGAGAGCCACCGCAAGTGTCATCGAAATATCTCTGTTATCGATATATATATGAAATAATGTTACTAAATCCAAAGCGCATTAATTTATTGTAGACCAAAATTCAAAAGGCCAACCAACTGAGCTCTTAATATGCTGCATAATAATAATAATAATAATAATAATAATAGAATAGGTCATTCTATACAATGTCATTGATGGCATGTTTACTTAATGAGAATCGGGAATCAAAATTAATCTCATGTTTACTTACTTATTTTTATCTTGAAATAAGAGTAAAAATATGTGATTCTCATACTAATTTAGGATTGAGGAATGAGATTGGCACTCCACTCACCCCTTACCAGATTGACACTCCTAATCCTAATAGTAAATGGTAATTACGATTTGACTCTTAATTCTACTATTTAATTTGTGAATAGAAAAGTAAAAAAGTAAAAAAAAAATTAAAAAATACCATAATTTACTTTCACGCCTCTCGTATCTCCTTGCTCACTTCCTCTGATATTTTTTTCTTTTCTTTCTTTTTTACTAGTGCCATGGATGAATTTATATCAATGCAAATAATTAAATAAAATTAACATAGCTTTTTTTTTTCATGCTTATAATTTAATTCTTGTGTTATGCCTATTGCTTTTCATTTTCCAATCTATATCCGAAGCTGATTTTTGTTTTCTATAATATGCAATATAATGTTAAATCTAATTTTATATATTGATAATGTAGAGTAACTATGTCTCAACTTTTAGCACGAAAGAAGAGAGTAATTAACAAAATCTAATTACTAATTAGTTATCCTAATTTAGATGATTAGTTTAGTGTGATTAAAAAAAATTTAACTACTAATTAGTTATCTTAATATTAAGATAGTAAGCATAATATACAATTTTTTTTTTAAGTTTAACACACAAAAATTTATAAAAATAGTAGGTAAGTAAATTTATAATAATTTATTATTTTGAGCATAAATAAACGCATAAATGAGATTGAGATTAATTCTGACTCCGATTCTTAAAATGTAAATAAACAACTTATTTTGATCTGATTTTTTACTCTAATTTTTATCCACTTTAAATTTTTTCTACTCTAATTTATATCTATTTTGATTACGGATAAATAAACATGTCATGTGATTGTGATTTGAAAGGCCTTTTTTTTTTTACCTTTGTTGATTGTGAAAGGGCTTATCTTGACGAGGTTACACTACGAGCGACTGCATGCGTGCGCGCGTGCGCGCCCTTGAAGCGAGTGCAATGCGCATGACCCGTTCTATAGGTTGACGTCAATTCAAACATTTCAACTTGCACAAAACTCACCAATGGCAAGAAAGGTCTTTGTCATCTCTGCGCCGTACCTCAAAGGGGTGGGCTCCACCAAGAGGGTACCACAATGCTCCAAAACTACGGGGGGTTTTTATAAGAAGGAAATTTCAATCAAAAGTCTTTTTATCGGCAGACGGTTTTGAGTTTTTCTAAAGTTTTTCTTTTTTTGGCGTTAATGTTAAGGAATTTGTTTATCATGAATTTTTTTAGGGAAAATTGGAGTGTGATGTTAGGAAATATATTTTGAATGTGAGAGAAACAAAAAATAAGATTAAGTGTTTTTTTCTTTAATGAATTTCTACAATAATTAGTGACACAGTCAAATTGTTAAAATTTATATAAAATTCTTAGTGTGAATTTTATTTTTATTTTTTATTCGTTATTTTTCATTCTTTGTTATTTACTTAGGTTTCAGGTAAATTTTCCTAACAAATGCTTCAAAACTACAGGAGTTTTATAAGAAGGAAATTTCTCTAATATAGGACATGTTTGCTAGTAGAGTCAAATTCTAATCATTTAATTTCATTAAAATCATATTAAATTATTAAATATACATGTAATACAGACAATTTTTTGATAACCTACAACTATAAATAAGATTTTTTCAGTATATTTTTTTGAGCTCTACAAGAAAAACTCCCAAAACACACAAAACTAAAAGGATCCCATCAAATATTTATTACGGGATATTTACTATTTTATCATCCATTTTGATTTTATAGAAGAAAAATTTCAGGGCAGGTATTGAAAAAAATAACCTACTTAAACTATCATATTTATATTATATCTTGATTAGATTTAATATTTAGAAAAATATATCTTTACTTATCATGATACCTCCCATAGAAAGCTTCTTTAAAAAAAATGATTATTCTCACTACTCGTTTGTTTTTAACAAAATTCTAACTTAATGGATTAAGTAGATTTGCTCAAAATTTAGATGACAAGTTGATATTTTTTAGTTAAGGGGCAAAGTGAGCTTAACCAAAAACTCGATTCAATTTTTGACTTAATTTGTTTATTCTTGGTTTTTTATTTTTACTTTTGTTTTTCCAAATGTGATGAAAATGTCTTCCTTATACTTTATGTCAATAATCCATAAATCGTTCAAACCAATAAATTTCAAAAGCTTTTTAATTATTTTATGTTATTCGCTAAATTATTTGTGTGAACACTGCTAATTAGGAAGAAGAAAAAGTAAACGCTAAACAACTAAATGCCATGTGTGTTCTGACGGCTGCCAAACAACCTTCACAAAAAAAAAAGGGGATTCCGTAATAAATAAATAAATAAGTTTATCGTTATACTTTAAAAAAAAGACTTATTTCTTTATATGAAATTAACCATTCTTTTTCGTTTAGAAAGAAAATGAATAAAATTTTAGGGGTGTAAATCGACCGGGTAGGGTAGAGTTGAGTTGAAAAATTGAGCCTACCCGACCAGTGCGGGTTGAGAAAATTTTGGACCGCGACATTCTCTTAAATCTACAAACCCGCAACCTTTCAGGTGACCTCGGGTAGGGTCGGGTTACTCGGGTGGGTGAAAACTAATTTTAATCTATGACTTCATCAATTTTAATCAATTTTTAGTCAATTAATCTGTGCTTGTTACAGAAGAAATCATTATCAAACAGAACATGTCTTTCCTTTAAGAGAGGGTCTAAATGCAAGGTGAACAATTAAAACACTCACTTTGAAATCAAACACTTTCAATATAAATAAAGAGTGCCCTAATTCAACAACTATGGCATACAAGCATTTTTTACACAAACCGTAAATCCAAAACATAAATAAGTTAACAGTTTAAAAGCATAAAATCCATAAACTTATGAAAGTAAGAATTTGAAGTGTTGGACATTGTTTTACCTACTTTATGTTCGGCCAGGTAGGGTTACCTCGGGTTCATGTAACCCCACCCCGCGCTCCTACCCACACAGTGCAGATTAGGCATAATTAAAACTGAAAATTAAATAAAAAATTGAAAACTCGTGATTTTCGAGTAGGGTCGGCTCGGCTCGGCCGAGTTCGTCGGGTTCGGGGTGATTTCTTACAGCCCTATAAAATTCTGTCCAAATAAAAAAATATGTCATAGTTGATAATGCCATGTGTTATCTTTATTTTTTCCAATGCTTCTTGGTATAAAGAACAATTAAGGATCAAGTTGTAGCACAGATGAGCTATTATATGATCAGCAAATCAATATTTTTTCAGCCTACCTAACAAAAAAAAGATCAAGATGACCCTCACCCTAGAATATTGAACTTCAATGGCCAATTAAAGAATCCAAAAATTAGTGCTTCGTTTTAACGAAATTAACTTATGATATTTAAGACTAATTAGTTGCATGGTTGAGGAAAACGAAAGAAGAATATTCTTAATCGAGGTTGGTTGACTTGGAGTTTTCATGACAAGGCCTTTTGAGTTATATAATTCCTTGGCCTATTATGCAGCCAAGTTGTATCTCATGTTGATAGTTTTATAATACTTGGCTTATTAATTATATGAGTACTTTTTTTTTAATTAAAAATGTGCATATTATAAATACGTACCTCTTAGATCGTCTTGGGAAATATATCTTTAATTTCAAGCTGAATCAAAATGCTTATAGGACTATCAACATTAATTTTCATATCATCCCCAAATATAAAGTCAATTAATTCATTTCTTGGGAAAAGATTCCAAAGTGACAACTTGATAATATAACAACATAATATATTTTCATTTTTCTGATTTCTAACTCGTGTTTGGATAACCTCAGAAAGAAAACATGAGAAATACTAGTCTGCTCTGCTGTGGAGGTCCAATCAACAAAGAAGTCTTTGACTAAACAATGTCGTTTCGATATCACTTTGGGACCAACAAGGCAACGAGCAGGTAATTGAAGAAACTTGGCTTGAATTTAAACCAAAAAACAAATGAAAAAAGTTATATCCCTCTAAAGTTGAATGGTTCTGA
Source organism: Morus notabilis (assembly GCF_000414095.1). Classification (NCBI taxonomy): domain Eukaryota; kingdom Viridiplantae; phylum Streptophyta; class Magnoliopsida; order Rosales; family Moraceae; genus Morus; species Morus notabilis. The sequence continues at coordinate 17,910 of NW_010360236.1, read as the reverse complement.
AGTTATTCATCCTAATTTTGTTGTTCTAACTTTTTAGTTGTTGTCATTTTGACGTTCTTGTCAACTGTACAAATATTGTCGTTTTTGCGTTTGGTATGGTTTTCAGGGTATTGTACATAGGTCATTTACAGTGTGTTTTATTAATGTATTTGTGCAATAATTTAAATCATAATTCGTAATTTGTTATAATATTTTTTCTCACAAAAAATATATATAAATTAAAAATAATTATAAATTATAATTCTAAATCTATAAACTAAATATAATTCTACATTATAATTTTAAATTTATGAAGTAAACATCTACCTATACATTCATTAATTGTGATTTGAGGTTGAAAGGCTTAGCCTGTTTTGGGGCGTTCCACTAATTAGAGCAACTTGCATGCGCTCGTACGCGCCCTTGAAGAGTGCAATGTGCATGACCCATTCTATAGGTTGACGTCTATTCGAACTTTTCAACTTGTACAAACCGTACCAATAGCCAACACAAAAATATAAGGAATACTCTTTTTCCACCCTCTGGGTCCCACAATGAATGCTCCATAACTAAATGGGTTCTAACAAAAAGCTATACGAGTGAAGATATTTCCTTACTATTTGGAAATTTCTAGGTATAATGTGTACTATCTCTTACCGGTATGGTGAAATTAAAAGCACTTTATGATTATTTTTAGAGATATTTTAATTAATAAAATGAAAATGATATATTTTTTTAGTATTTTAGTGTATAATATTATGAATATTGACTATAAAAATAAAAATAAAACTAATTATAAATATGTGTGTTAAAATATGTCGTTATTATATTTTTTTACAGTAATTTTATACATAATTTATTGAACACGTAAATTTTTGTTTCTGGTATTTAAATTTTAAAGCAACTTTGAAAATAATTTTATCAAACACATACATGTTTCTAGTCATAATAACTTCTTTCTAACAACACAATAACAATATAAATTTTTAACAGCACAACAATACTAAAAACCCTAAGTCGGGCACCCTCAACAATTTTTAGTAAATGTGACGTTTTTCATATTATTGTGTAACATTGTTAGTAATTATTCGTGTGTATAACACCCAGTTTATTTAAATGTAGCATTATAAAGTGTAGACAACATATGTAATATTGACTGTTACACCTGAACAAGCTAAGAATGACACATATTTAGAAAAACGTTACATGAGAATTAAAAAAAAAATATTTACTAAACTATCCAGATGGTGTCTGACTTCTCACTTTACCTACTATTTTATTGCGAGTTTTGAGTTATTAAAAGAGATTATTCCCATTTTCTGTTTTTTTTAACGAAAATTCTAACCTAAATGATTGACTCATGAAAATTTATGGCCAAACTGATAGTCTTTAAAACTTTAAATAAAGTGACATTAGCACTAAAGTTTTACAGTTATGGGTGAAAATAATGATTTATTAAAAAAAAAACATAAGTAAGATGTTCTCAAAATTGTATCTTTGAATTTCAAATTTATGTTGTAAGTTCTTACTAAACATTGATCACTGAATTTACCGTTTCCCGATTATTTCAAAAATAAAAATTTTCAAGTGGTTATTATAACTTAAAAAAAAAAACCAAAATGAGTTATGCGTTTGGTAATAAATTAAGTCTAACAATTTAGCCAAATTGCCAACAAAGCTTTAATCCCAATTTTTGTCAATGGAAGTGTCACAGTAAGTTAACGACTTTAACATCAAAAGGAACAAATTTACAATATGAATTCAGAATTTAAGGTACAATGTTAAACACACTCAAAATATAAGTTAAATAATAAATAACCCTCAAAAGTGTCACAGTAAGTTATACACCACAAGAATATTCTTCTTTTCTTTTCCTCAACCATACAACTTATTATTAATTAATATACTTTTTAGTCAAATAACTATATTAATTAAAAGAATATTAATAAAAAAAATAAAGAGTAAAAATCGATATTCATATGCCTAAAGAGTAGGTTTAACAATTTTAAACTAACAACTAAAACTAAGTTATCTATAGCGTTTAAATTTTTACTACTGAAAATACATGTGGTAATATTAGGTTGTTTGGCCGCCACCAAAACACCTCTTAAATATAATATCCAATGGAAATCTTTAGTCGTCTAGCATCTTCTTCTTTGTAAATGAAAAGTCTAGTTTCGAAAGGTTAATTAATTAGCAGCGTTCACACAAATAAAATAGGCAAATAGACATAAAATAATTGGAAAAGCTTTTTGAATAGTTTGACGATAGATTATTGGTATAAAGTATAAAGAACACATTTTCATCAGACTTGGGAAAACAAAAGTTGAAAAAAAAAAAAAAAAAGAAGAAGAATAAAAAAATAATATCAACAATAGTTAAGGCAATAATTATTTTTAACTTATTGTACGTGTCTAATACAACCGACAAGTAAGAAAAAAAATTGTTTTTGGGCATTGAAGCTTCGTCGCTTACACACATGAATCATAATTTTGCTATATTCACAAAAGCTCATTGAACTATCAACATGAATTTTCATATCACCCTCAAAGTCAATTTTTCATTTCTTGGGAAACGATGCCAAATTGGCAACTCGAATATGATTACAACATCACATATAAATGATAATAGATTTTCATTTTTCAGAATTTTTAGCTCATGTTTGGATAACCTCGGAAAGAAAACATGAGAAATACTAGTCTTTGTTGTTGACGTCCAATAACCAAAGAAAACTTAGACCACTAACCTCTATTTATAGAGAAAAGTATATAATTTGTTACCGTTTTATATAAGTCTATTATGTATGTTATTCTAAATAATTTTGTGTTATTGTGACTTTTTAATTTATTTTTATTAATTAATTAACAATTATTTATTTTTTAGTGGAGTGACATAAATAATAAATTTTTTTTTACCATTTTGAGTTGTATTTTTAATTTTTTTTTCTAAATTAAACAATGTCGTCTCAAGATCACTTTGGGACCAACAAGGCATCAAGCAGACAATTGAGAAACTAACCAAAAAACAAATGAAAAAGTTATATTCCTCTAATAACTTGGTTGAATGGTTCCGAAGTTATTCATCCTAATTTTGCTGTTCTAGCTTTGTATTTGGTGTCATTTTACAAGTTAATGTCGATTTTGACGTTCTTGTCGACTGTACAAATTAGTGTCGTTTTTGTGTTTGGTATGGTTTTCTTACCTCCTTGGTATTGTCCTTTCCCTGGTTCTTGTCGTTTGCTTAGGTCTTGTGACTCTTGTCTCTTTTCATATTTATGTCGTTCTTTAAGGTTATCATCGTTTTTATAGTTGGTATCATTTTCGAAATATTGTTGCAGTTCTGGGGTTTTCATTTTTTTTTAAATAGCAGCAGCTCGAAAGGATGCGAAGGCTAATGGATGAAATAGAAGCCAATAAGAATTTGCCGGAAGGTGTAAGAGACATATTGGATGAAACAGAGCCGCCATTCACTGAAGACATCATGGCAGAGGTATTCCCTATTGATTTCAAGATGATTCTCCTCAAGCAGTTTGATGAGAAAGAGAATCAAACGAGACACATACATGGATATAGCACATGGATGCGAATTCAGGGAGCCATACAAGCTTAGATGTGCCAAGCATTTTTTTTGACGTTTACTGGGCCAGCGCTTCAATGGTTCCAACAATTAGAACCAAGGTCAATCAGTTCGTTTAACTAGCTGAAACAATAATTTGTAGGACAATTCATAATATCAAAAACTTGCAGGAAAGATAAGCTTTATCTGTTCTCCCTTAAGCAAGGAGCTGACGAATCATTAAAAGCCTACATGAACGTTTCATCCAAGAAATGAATTATGTGGAAGGATACAATGATAGTGATACTGTGGCCGCAATTCAAGAAGGGCTTCAGGAAGGTGATATGCTGAAGTCAATTTGCAAAAAAAAAAAAAAAAAAAAAAACCAGAAAGCTTTACCGATCTCGTAATCTGAGCCCAGAAGTTCATTAGCGCTGAAGAATACATGCACACTCAGAGAGGATAATCTCAAATAGATCAGTCAAAAATATGGAAAGCATAAGGTGGAAGAAGGATCTAAGGGAGGAGAAGCAAAAAAGCAAAAGTCAGAGGCACAACAGAACGTGAACAAGTCCAAGACTACCTTATAAAAAAGTTCCAAGCTTACGCCCTATCAGATACGACAAGGGCATATACACCCTTGAATACGACAATGGCACAAATTTTAATGCATATTCAACATCAGAATTTGCTGACTCCTCCAGCTCCTATGAAGGGAGATCCCAACAAGAGGGATAAAAGTAAATATTGTCACTTCCATAAGGACCATAGCCATGACACCTCAAGTTGCTTTCAATTAAAAGGTCAGATTGAGGCATTCATTCAACAAGGCCAATTGCAGGAGTTTGTCGACAGAGTGATAGTAGAGAGAAGAACTACACTCTTGACAACAATGGGATAATAGGCAGCAGTCGCACAGGGAACGAATACGACAGCTGGGAATAACTCCACGCTGAATAAGGTCAGAACAATTTTTAGAGGACCAGAAGCTGGTGATTCCATGCGGGCACGGAACCTGTATGCTCGAGAAGCTAAAGTTCTCGATTGTGGCCAATTTGTAAATATGATTGAACATGTCGCAAAATTTTTAAAGATGGAGAACATCGCCATAACCTTCACATAGGATGAGGCAAGGAAGTTGCTTCATCAACATAACGATGCCATAGTTGTGTCTTTGCAAGTGGCAAATAGCTTGGTCCACCGAATTTTGATCGACAATGGGAGTTCAGTGGATATATTATTCAAAGATGCTTCTCATGCTGAAGGAATGATAACACTTCCAGTTACTATGGGAGAAGGGGACACAAAGGTGACAAGAATGGAAAATTTTTTGGTTGTGGACCAACCATATGCTTACAATGCCATCATAGGGCGACCAACTTTGAATGCCATGAGGGCAATAACTTTAACATATCATCTAATGATGAAGTTTTCAACAATGAATGGCGTTGGAGTAGTGGTTGGGCCAACAAGATGCACAAATCTGCTACGTGAAAGTGACCAACGGGAAGGTTGAATCGAAAGGAAGAGAAGTTTAGAAAAGTGCTAACACATATTTGAAATGTTAAGCCCTTCAAAAAGTACTATCAAGTGTTAAGAGTTTGAATTTGGTGTGTGTTTACACTTCGATGTAATGGCAAGTTAATTGGGCAAACAATATTATTACTAAATAAAGTCGAAGTGTTTGCTAATTTCTTCTTTTAATATATTCTTTCTCATCTTGTTCATATGACAAACAAGATGGGGGGGATATGAGTGTAATAATTCAGAAAGTAAAAAAAAAAGGCTTCGGCTCGGGGAAAAAAATTGACTCAAGTGGGCATGAGAGAATAAAAAAAAGAAAAAAAACGACACCAGGTAGGCACAAGAAAATCCAAAGAGCTTCGGCTTAGAGAAACCTGACCCTAAGTGGGCACAAAAAAAAAGAAAAAAGAAAAAAAAGGGAGCAACCTGACCCTAGGCGGGCACAGGAAAATCCAAAGAGCTTTGGCTCAAAAAAACCCGACCACAAGTGGGCACGCGAAAATGAAAAAAAGAAAAAAAAAGAAAAAAAGGAGCAACCCGACCCCAGGTGGGCACGGGAAAAAGCTAAAGAGCTTCAGCTTGGAAAAACCTGACCCCAAGTGGGCACAGGAAAATGGAGAAAGAAAAAAAAAGAGATGAAGGAACAACCTGACATGAGGTGGGCACAGAAAAATCCAAAGAGCTTCGGCTTGGAAAAACCCGACCCCAAGTGGGCACGGGAAAATAAAAGAAAAAAGGAATAACCCGACCCCAGGTGGGCACGAGAAAATCCAAAGAGGAAAAACTTTGGCGTGAGAAAACCTAAGCCTAAGTTAGGCTTAGGAAAATCACGAAGCCGAGGAAATATTATCACAAAAAAACCCGACCCCAAGTGGGCGTGAGAGAATTAAAAAAAAAATTCAGGTTTGTCATGTTCAAAATAACTATATTTAATCATGATCGATTAAAAATATTTTAGCTAGTCTACATTGATAAAATGTAGCAATGTAGTAAAATTGTAAAGAAAATAAAAAAAAATTCGACTCGGAGAGACCTGACCCCAACTGGGCAAAAATAAATAAATAAATAAAAAGGGAGCAACCCAACCCTAGGTGGGCACGGGAAAATGTAAAGAGCTTCAGCTCGGAAAACCCCAGCCCCAAGTGGGCACAGAAAAATGAAAAAAAAAGAAAAAAAAAGAGCAACCCGGCCCCAGGTGGGCACGGAAAAATCTAAAGAGCTTCGGCTCGGAAAAACCTGACCACTAGTGGGCACGGGAAAATGAAAAAAGAAAAAAAGAAGAGAAAAATGGAACAACTTGATCCCAGGTGGGCACGGGAAAATCCGAAGAGCTTCGGCTTGGAAAAACCCAACCCCAAGTAGGTGCGGGAAAATAAAAGAAAAAGAGAACAACCCGACCAAGGTGGGCACGAGAAAATCCAAAGAGGAAAAACTTTGGCGTGAGAAAAGCTAAGCCTAAGTTGGTCTTAGGAAATCACGAAGCCGAGGAGATATTATCACAAAAAAACCCGACCCTAAGTGGGCGCGGGAGAATTCAAAAAAAAGGTGCAGGTTTGCCATGTTTAAAATAACTATATTTAATCATGATCAATGAAAAATATTTTAGCTAGTCTACATTGATAACATGTAGCAATGCAGTAAAATTGCAAAGAAAATAAAAAAAATATGTTGCAGGAAAGATAACAAAAGAACAAGTCTCAATAAAGAAAAAAGTGCCAGCCAACCAAGTCTAGGTACACAAGAGCAAGCATGAAGAATAGAGTGCAGAGTTTAAAGAAAAAAGAGTTTCTAGGTGTTGCTTGGTGGATCGATACTTGGAGGATCGATAGTTGGTGAAGTCATCTGGTGTAGGTGCCGAAGGAGTCTAAACAACATGAGAACTACTAAGAGGATCAAAGGAGAGATTAAGATCAAGGTATTTGTTATAGAAAATGATTGCCTTCTTTGCTTCTTCTTAGCCCTTCCAGAGCTCGTTTTCAGCAAGCTCGACTTTATCAACCTCGTACTTGGCATATCAGAGCTCCAAATCATTCTTCACTCACTCGAGTTCCCTTACAAGAGACATATAAAGAGCAGCTTTAGTCTCCACAAGAGTCTTCTTATCTTTTTCAGAGAAGGTCAAAAGAGAATTATATTTAGATTTCCAACCATCTGAGATGCTTTCTGTTTCCGCAATTAATTTCTCAAATTGAAGCAATTTCTCTTGTATCGCCTTGAGGCTGTCGTGAGATTCATTTAATTTTGGTGTAATTCCTTTTTCCTCTGCAAACATATCTTTTGTTCGAGCGTTGTAAACAAGAAGATCTGCAAAGAGCTAAAAAAATAAAAGATGAGGGTTAAACAAATTAGCTTTGGAAAGTCTGAGTGCAATTTGGGCTCAAAAAATCCCAACATTAAAAAAAAGGAAGGAGAGAGATAAAGCTAAGCCCAATTTGGGTTCAAGAAATTTCAATGAAGAAAAGGTGGGGGTTTACCTTAGTAATCCAACACTCGATTGAATTAGCCAAGTTATGGGCTTCTCATTTTTTAGCTCCGTTAATATGATCACGAGACACAAATTTCTCCATCTTTTCCAGCATTGGAACATGTCAAGGGTCGATGGATGAGCGAACCAACCCATTAGTTACATTATCTAGAGTGTAAGTATTTTTGGAGGTTTGGCCTGGTTCGTGAGGAAGTGGATCTTTCGATGCACAAGAGTCAAGATTCAATGAAGTTGATAGAGTGAGGCTAGTAGGTGGAATGTCAAAGGAAGACTTTCGCTTTTTCATCCGTTCCTTGAAAATCCTATGATCAAAGATTGATTGGCTGGGGGGCTTTATGGGCCTAGACGTCAAGTGAGATTCCAAGTCCTTGGGAAAATGTCTAGGTGCGTGGTGCTCACATAAGTGAGAGCCATCCCCACGATGCTCAGAAAGAAGTCTGGAATCATGATTGCTAGCCATATCTGTCAAAAAAAAGAAAAGAAAATAAGGGTGTTAAAAATCAGTAATAAAAATATGTGTTACAGGCGTAAAAAGAACGAAACAAGCAATAGCAAGACATAGTGTGTCCAGACAAAGTTGGTTTAAACTTAGGTTGAAGTCTGCCAGGAGATTATGAATAAATGGATAAAGTGGGAGTTGAAGTCCACATTTGAAAAAATCTTCAAAAATCATAATCCCGTCCGCCAGAGGAGATTTTTAAGTTTTGCTTTCTGTCGGGAGGCGAAGTAAAATGTCAGAGGGAATACGATAGGAAGTGTGAATCCTATCTAAGTCTTCTAACATGAGATGGCTACGAAAGTCTTCCGAGTCGAGTTTGCATTGTCAGGGATAGCCTTTGAAGTTCCCTTGACCGGAAAAGAGACGAATTTGGAGTCTATCCCCACTAGATTTTTGGGGTCGGAACCAAGCAAATGCTTGGGCTCAGACGCGAACATTTACTGGGGAGAGTCAATCTTCTTCCATTAATTTTTGGCGTCGCCACCTTCATGAGCTTTGACGATATCTCCAGTCTTGCCGAGTTTGAACTTCAATGCTGTGCTTTTGACTTTTGGGCGTATATCTTGAACGCTGGTCTTGGGGATATACAAAGAATCACTGAAAGAAGAGGAATTATAAGAATTTTCATCATTTTAAGCCTGAAAAACTCAGTTGGTGCGGAGTTTGATGTGTTTGAGGGGTTGCCTGATGTTCGTTAAAACAATATTAGAGCCATCCGTCTTCGTTGCCGCTAAACCGTTAATGACATCATCATGGTGCTGGTTATTTATCGCTTCCATTTGCTGGAGTTTATGATAAAAAAATCACAAAAAGACACTTTTCCTTTGTTCTTTTTCTACAACACCTTTCGTTCTTCTTTTGTGCCTTACGTTAATTGTAGCAGAGACATTGTTGATTCAATTACATATAATCAAAAGAAAGATTACTTCTGCAACAAATGAAGATAGAAGAAGAAAGAAAATGACAACCCTTTCTCACTTAACTTCAACAATACGACAGCATTACCAAGAGGTGAAGGAGATGACGTGGAGTTAAAAAATACAGCTGGAGCACTGGTAATGAACCAGCCTTAGAAAAGTCAAACTTCTTCTCCATTCTTTCTAATATACATATATATACTCGTTTGTACTGGGATATCACGGGTAATGAAAAACATAGGGATTCTTTTGATTTTAGAGAGAGAAAGTGCGTGTAACAAAAAGGGGCCTTAGAGAGAGAAACAAGTGATAGAGTGAGAAAGGGATTTTTCTTGCTTAGGGTTTCTCGGGAAAGAGGGCTGGAAATTTTCTGGGAAGGTTTTTCTCACTGTAATTGCTGTTGTAATCAGAATATTGTTGATTAGTGCAAATCGAATTCCTCTGGGGAGTTCGCAGAGACGTAGGTGGATTTGCCACCGAACTCCGAGAACAATCGCTTGTGTTCTTGAGTTTTCGTTTCTATTTTTTTGATTCTGTGATTGAAGTTGGTGTTGGATAATTTACAACAGTGGTATCAGAGCCGGTTATAGGCGATCAATTTCAATCTAGAGTCAAGTTCGAGAACACTGGAGGGAGAAGAAAGTCTTGGTATAGGGACGATTCATTCAGACTTTGACGAGTTCGAAGACATTCCTCTGAACGATCAACCATCGGAGGAAAATCCAGCCACAAGATCGGTAGATCTGACAAGGTAAATTCAAGATCCTCTTGAATTCAGAATTATGGGAAATCTGAGAGTGGAGATTGAGAAGTTTGATGGCTCTGGAGACTTCCGCATATGGAGGAGAAAGATCAAAGGCCTTCTTGCTCAACAGAAACTGCTTCATGCCCTTGAGGAATCCCCAAAATGGCCGGATGACTGGAGTAAAGATCAGAAACAAGAACTCTTGGAAACGGCAACATGTATAATCATTCTACATCTTTCAGATGCTTTTATTTAATGAATTTAATTTTCCATGTTTATCTCACACTAATATGCCTGCAGGAAAGGGTACTTCTTTAACTAACAATGCAGGTGCTACAGAGAGTCAAATTCAGGTGGAGCCTCCGAAAGAAAAGATGGACATTGATCAAGTGGAGCATGGGCAATCTCAGGCACAACATATTGACTATGGAAATTCCTCTGATGAACCAGAATTTCAGCCATCAGAAGAAATGCAACCCACTCTAGAACTTGATCATAATAGATCACAGCCAGACGACTATGTGCTAGTTAGGGACAGATCAAAGAGAGTTTCTAAGCCAACTCAAAGATATGAATTTATAGCCTACTCAGACCTTTTAGCATATGCTTTCACAACAACAATGAACATAGAGAAACATGAACCAGAAAGCTACAGGGAAGCTGTCAGTTGTAAAGAAGCAAGCATGTGGATTAAAGCCATGAAAGAGGAAATGTCCTCTTTATACAAGAATAGAACATGGGAGATGGTGAAGAGACCAAAAACTCAGTCTGTGGTAGCCTACAAATGGATTTACAAAATCAAAGAGGGATCATCCGATTCAAAACCTGTGAAGTATAAGGCAAGATTGGTTGCCAAGGGATTTACTCAAAAGGAAGGTGTGGACTTCACAGAAATATTCTCACCGGTGGTCAAGTACAAGACAATCAGGATCATGTTATCTCTTGTGACACAATTTGATCTAGAACTAGATCAAATGGATGTTAAGACTGCATTTCTCCATGAAGAATTAGAAGAAAGGATATACATGGAGCAGCCAGAAGGTTTTAAAGTGCAAAAAGAAAATGACATGGTGTGTCTCCTCAAGAGGTCTTTATATGGCCTCAAGCAATCTCCCAGACACTGGTATAAAAGGTTTGATACTTTTATAACCAAGCAAGGATTTGCAAGAAGTTGGTTTGACACTTGCCTATACTACAGTGGATGCAACATCTGGAGTGCTGAGTATCTCTTACTGTACGTAGATGACATGTTATTAATAAGTAAGGAGAAGACAAAGATTGTCAAGATGAAAGAGATGTTGAAGTCAGAGTTTGAAATGAAGGATTTAGGTCCAGCAGGGAGAATTCTTGGCATGAAAATCAATAGAAATAGGAGTACAGGAATCCTATTTCTAAATAAGAGAAAGTACTTAGAGAAGGTGACTGAAAAATTCTCTATGAGAGGAGCCAAAGCACCAGGACAGCCCATAACCTCTCAATTTCAATTATCATCTCAACAGTGTACTAAGAGTGAAGAAGAAAGAAAGTTTATGGAAAGAGTTCCATATGCTAATGCTGTGGGATCGGTGATGTATGTGATGGTCTGCACCAGACCGGATTTAGCTCATGCCATAAGCACCTTGAGCAGATCATGTCAAATCCTGACAAGTACCACTGGGAAGCAATGAAATGGTTATTAAAATACATTAGTGGTACCATCAGGTATGGTTTAAAATATGAGAAGCATAGGCCAGAAGTTACAGTTGAAGGTTTCGTAGATTCTAACTATGCTGGAGACAGAGATAGCAGGAAATCAACCACTGCCTATTTCTTTATGGTGAGTGGTAATTGCATTAGTTGGAAGTCACAACTCCAACCAGTTGTTGCATTATCCACCACCGAAGCAGAATATATGGCAGCCACTGAAGCTATCAAAGAAGGCATTTGGATACAAGGTCTGCTCAAGGAACTGAAGCTACTCAAAGGAACAGGAACAGTATACTCTGATAGTCAAAGTGCAATATATTTGTGTAAAAATCCTGTGTATCATGACAGGACAAAACACATAGAAATCAAATATCACTTCATCAGGGAAAAGATAGCTGAAGGAGAGATCAACATTGAAAAGGTTCCAACTGAAGAGAATCTAGGAGATGTTGGGACGAAGGTTGTAACTCTTAGCAAGTTTAAGCATTGTCTTAAACTGCTAAGAATTGACAATGGCTAATGACAGATGAGGACGAGCAAGGATCCAGAGGAAGGGAAGATTTGCATTGAGTGATTATATGTAATTGAGGTGGAGATTGTTGATTTAATTACATATAATCAAAAGAAAGATTACTTCTGCAACAAATGAAGATAGAAGAAGAAAGAAAATGACAACCCTTTCTCACTTAGCTTCAACAATACGACAGCATTACCCAGAGGTGACGGAGATGACGTGGAGTTAAAAAATACAGCTAGAGCACTGGTAATGAACCAGCCTTAGAAAAGTCAAACTTCTTCTCCATTCTTTCTAATATACATATATATACTCATTTGTACTGGGATATCACGGGTAATGAAAAACATAGGGATTCTTTTGATTTTAGAGAGAGAAAGTGCGTGTAACAGAAAAGGGGCCTTAGAGAGAGAAACATGTGATAGAGTGAGAAAGGGATTTTTCTTGCTTAGGGTTTCTCGGGAAAGAGGGTTGGAAATTTTCTGGGAAGGTTTTTCTCTCTGTAATTGCTGTTGTAATCAGAATATTATTCATTAGTGCAAATCAAATTTCTCTAGGGAGTTTGCGGAGACGTAGGTGGATTTGCCACCAAACTCTAAGATCAATCGCTTGTGTTCTTGAGTTTTCGTTTCTATTTTTTTGATTCTATGATTGAAGTTGGTGTTGGATAATTTACAACAGACATATATACAAAAAGATTGTATTAGCATGAGAGGCCTTACTCAAAGGAATTAGAAAATCAAACTAAATCACGCAATGGGCAAAGGTTGACGAAAAAAAGAAAGGCAACATAACCAGTGGTTCCATTTACACTACGCCATCTTTGGAGTAAAGTGGAAATGTACAAAATTTCCCATTCGAAGAGAAAAGAAAAGCATCAGGAGTGATTGACTTTCAAGAAAATTAAAAGAAAATATGGCAAGTTTTGTTTTTCATTCATGTTGAAGGTCAGCGACGCCAATTGAAAAAAAAAAGAGCCATATTCAAAAGGTAAAAGTCTGGTAACATTCGGACATTAAAGAAAAATGTTCACGGAAATCCACATGCAAGAAATGTTAGTTAACTAGTCAGAGGTGAGAATAAATATTTCAAAGGAAAAAGTTTAAAAAAAAATCAGAAACTTACTGATTTTGACAAGGATGTTGGAAATCGTCACAAAGTGGGAAACATTTCTTCAAGTGATGAAGCAGCAAAAGATTTTCCAATTTGAATTTATAGGGAAGTTGTTCAGAATTGCAAAAGTAATGAGAGATGATTTTCGGCAATAAATTTGTATATATGTTCAGAATATTTATAGATTCCGCAGATGTGAGTCTGTTGCAAACAAGGAAAGAAATTCTAGAAAATCTTCGTCAAATCTTTGACATTCATGGTATGTTGGGAGGGAAAAACATTGTTCGGTAAAAAAAAAGGGGAAAAATTCTGGACAAGTTTTAGTCCCCTTCGCTTGGAGTGCGACACTTGTGGACTGGGGGGCTAATGTTGGACGGTATTTTCGGGAGCATTAAACGCGCAATAAATTCAAAAGCTCTCCTAAGCCCAAATATGCCTAAGCCAAAGTTTGTCAGAGCCCAAATTCGCCTAAGCCTAAGTTCGCTGGAGCCCAAGCTTACAGGAGGCCAATCTCTCCTGAGCCCAAGCTTGCCGGTAGGGGTGTAATTCGGCCAAGTAGGGTTGGGTTGAGCTGAAAAATTGAGCCGACCCGCTCAGGGCGGGTTGAGAAAACTTTGGGCCGCAACACTCTCTTAAGCCCACAAACCTGCAGCCTTTCGGGTGACCTCGGGTAGGCTCGGGTTACTCGGGTTGGTGAAAACCAATTTTAATCTGTGACTTCATACCTTTTTTAACAGTCCAAAAGCATAAAATCCATAAATAGTCCATAAGCATTAACATAACATCAAACATACTTCTTAACAGTCAATAAAGTCCAGAAATAAAATTAACAATATGTCAAATAAACAGTCCATATAGAGATAGTCCAGCAAAATAGATTTAGGGATTTAGGGTTACACACTTAAATCGGATCGGATTTGGGCAAATCAGATTCAAAATGCCCGCCCGCCCCCCAATCAGCACAGTGCGGGTTAGGACTATTTGAAACTGAATTTTTTAAAAAAAACCTATGCTTTCGGGTCGGGTTGGGCGGGTTATTCGGGTTCGAGCTCATTTCTTACACCCCTACTTGCCGAAGGCCAATCTCTACTGAGCCCAAGCTCACTAGAGCCCAAATTCTCTTGAGCCGAAAGTTCAAAGGTCACGTGATGTCATCAAGTGAAGTAACCGACGTTAATTGAAGACATTGAATAATTGAAAATTAATTCTCATTGATTATTTATCAGTTTTAAATCACAAAATCGTGAAGAGTCTCATTGTAATTAAGAGAGAATAAACTCTCGAATTAATAGGAGAATTAAACTCCCTTGAGCCTAATGTATTATAAATTCCCTCAACATGAGAGGAAATGAGAGACATTCATTTCTGAATGCAATTGGCTTGTGATTGTCTTCATTTTGTTTTTGTTATTCATTCAGAAGTTTTTTGTGTTTTTCGAGTGTTCTTATAAGTTGCTTAGATAATTTACTTATTTAATATAAACTATTAGTGTAGAGATGTTAGATAAGTGTTGGGCGAAATTTTTCTCCAACAAATGGCATTGAGATGCAATAATTAATTAGTATTCAATGTTTAAAGGTTCAATCATGAAGATAATACCTGCTATCTAAACTTTTTATTTCGAAGTAGTTATTGTCCACTAAATTGCTGCATATCATGAGAGAGAGAGAGAGAGAGAGAGAGAGAGAGAGAGAGAGAGAGAGAGAGAGAGAGAGAGAGAGAGAGAGAGAGAGAGAGAGAGAGAGAGAGAGAGCATCATTGTTAGTTTTTCTTATGTTATTTTGTAAAAACAATACCATGATGGAATAAGAAAAAGCACATTCTACGCTTAGCAATTTGGACCAATAAGGTTAATTACATTGAGTGTTTGGCAATTTAGATATGGAAAAAAAACAGTCCAGTTTAAAAAACAATATATATATTATTTTTCTTCTGAAATGAATTTGTCAAAAATTCTCCAACTATAATGACGCGTATTTTTTAATCATACGATACGACCCCTGTAACTTGTGGCGTTAAAAGATCCCAGGAGGACGAATGCGTAATTTCATACACTACGAATTTGGCTGTTAAAAAGCTGCCGGGCAATCTCCGAAATACATCCTCGATCCAGGGGTATTTTCGTAAGCACACATTTGAAAACAACTCTAAATTCGACCGTCACAACATTTAAATATTCGACCGTTACAACATTTAAATACAGATTTAGCATTGGCCCGTTAACCTCAACCCCAAGTCTCTCTCTCTTTCTTTCTTTCTTTCTTTCTTTCTCTGCTCTTATTCTCTGTCTCACTCCCTTTTTCAAATTCCATGGCCGATCAAAGCACAAGCACGTCAATCATGGAGCCCAAAACCCCACACCCACTTCAGCAAATCGCCGATACGCCGACCCAAAGCTTCTCCTCAAGCAATGGCTCAAAGAGGAAGAGCTAATCCTCGGCCGAGTATCCCTCAAGGAGACCCAGATCAACTCGGTTCGAAAGGAGATCACCAATCTGTACGTCTTCTTCTTCCTCTTCCACTCCCTCTCCGTCGTCATCCTCTTCAACGCTGCTTCCTTGTGGGCTCCGCACGGAGGCGGCGCGGTGTGCAGGATTTCATGGATCCCGTCGCTTTGCTCGCTTCTGTTCTCGTTGGGGCCGATCTGGGCCGTCCGGTACAAGACCGACAATGAGGTCCACCTGGAGAAGATGCTGGAGAGGGAGAAGGAGGACGGGAAGCTCCTCGCGAGGTGCGTAGAGGAGCTGAAGAAGAAGGGCGTCGAGTTCGACCTGCTGAAGGAGGTCGACGCGCTGCGTCGGGCGAAGAGTCTCCATGTCGAGGCAAAACCGGTGAGGAAGTGGTCAGCCAGGGACTTTGTTACCCTCTTCTTCTTCAGTGCTTCCTGTTTTGTTCTTGTCATCACAAGGGTCATCTTGTGTGATTAGGGTCTCTTCCTTTATTTTTTGTGGGGTAAAGGGTATTTTGGGAATTATTGGGATGATTCATTGATTTTTGTTGGTTTTCTGTTTTTTGGGTTGTGGCAGAATACTCTTGTTCTGCTTTTAGTGAACATGTTAAGTTGAAAGTGTATAAGAATATTATGAATAAAATTTTGGGACTGATTCATTGCTTTTCTTAGTCTTTGCATTATTGAAATCTTCTTTACTAGATGTTTTTGGAATTTGTCTTCTCTATAGAATGTGGGACATTTGGTGGTTAATTTTGGTGATTTATTGTGGTGCCAAGAAAAGTTTTGGGACTGATTGCTTGGTGTCAAAATCTTCTTCACTAGATCTGATTTGGATTTTGTTTTATATAGAAATGGGCCATTTGATGTTTAATTTAGATACTTCTTTCTTTTTCTTTTTTGCTTTCCTTCATCTTTTTTTTTTCTTTTTTTTTTGTGTGCCTATTTTTGGTAGCTGTCACACTAATATTGAGAGAGTATTATCAAAAAATAAAATAAACCACTTGCGCATAACTTTAATTTTGTGCAAGTTCAACAATACAGTAGGTCCCCAAAGCTGCTCTTAAAGTTCCAAATGCAGTTATTGTCACATTTCCTACCAATTTAAAAATCCAAATTCCATTTGAAGAGCAAATTTTCAGATATAGCGAGTTATTGACTTATGGGAATACAAACGAAGTTGAGCAAGAAAAATTGACCCAATATTATAATGGCCCGCTATTACAGCTGTGCTGATTAGTAATGCGATTCTAACAAGTAACCTGGAAGGTTACCATTTTTGGTAATCTTCTGAAAATCCTCCTTCTATGGCAATGATAACTGGGGATTATCATCAAAGCATATCTTTTGTTTGGAATAATGAAGAGAAGCTTCAATATATATATATATATATAGATATATATACATTTTTTTTCTGTAGATACAAGCCCTTATATAGGACACCACTAAAGAAATCTAAAAATTTAGTGACAACCTCTAGGTCACAACTTATTTTTTGTGTTTTCCTGTAATTAAATATGAGAGACACATTAGTAGCAACTTATCATAACTCGTCATAATATAGTTACAACCCTTGCATATTGCTAATTTGGAAGCACATAAGGGAGTGAGTTTCTGATGTAGAAAACGTTAGTATTATTTAGGATTTATCTTTTATCTTTATTTTATTTTGGGATTCTTTTCATCATTTATCTTTCAATTAGTTCTAGTTCTATTATAATGATTAGTTTTCAGTTCTATTAGAAATCAAACAACAAGAGAGCTATAAATTATGTACTCCATGATCTATTCAGTCATTCAGATACTCATTCAGTTATTTAATAAAATTCATAGTTTTTAGCTCAAAAGCTTGCTACTCTTTTATTTCCGCTGTGTGAACTTCGCCAGTTTCATTAATCACTTGGCTAATTATGATTAGTAAATTACATAATAGCTTTACTACCATGTATGGCATAAATTTATTATTACTAGTACAAAGAATGAAAGAAAAATGAACAAAAAGGGAGAAGAACATTAACTATGCAAACCCACGGATGTATTTTCTCTAGTGTCAATTACGTATAGTACTCATCAGGAACAAAGGACTAGTGTCTAAAATTTACAAGACTTTCACAATTGCAATCACCAAAAATATAAACAAATCCAAACTCAAATTATCAATTTTCATCTTCCCTCACCAATGGAGCCGTGAAGCATAGGTCGAGATGCACCATTTTTAGGTGGTGTCATAGTCACTGCATCTGTCACCATGCTTGTGCTTGCGGATGAGTCATAAAAGCTCGAATCGGTTCCTTTAGTTGCAATGCCACTTATTAGGCTGCTCACGTCGTCAAATTTCCAGTCTTCCAAGTAACCAGGCCTCGAAATTTCGGTGCTCACTTCAATGTCTCCTGATAGCATTGCCACCACTCTTGACATGGATGGCCTGATTGTTGGCGATGTTT
>NW_010360235.1:0-1119 GCF_000414095.1 Morus notabilis | reverse complement strand
GCTCTCATCGCGATCTACAAATGGCATGGGCACGGTGAAAGCTTTTGGTGTCGTAACGAAGCCCACAATCTGTTAGATCAAAGCTCTCTTCGCCCTCTACAACCGCCACGAAACCGTGACAATTTTTTGTGTCTTAACGGACCCCATTAGCCGTTAGATCGAAGCTCTCTTCGTAATCTATAATGGCGAAAGGAACGCTCAAAACTTTTGTTGTGTAACGGCGCCCTTCAACGGATAGATCTAATCTCTGTTTGCGCTCTACAACCGCCACGGGAACGGCAACAACTTTTGGTGTCGTAACGGGGCGCATCATCCGTCATATCAAAGCTCTCTTCGTGCTCTACAACTGCCACGGAAACGGGGACAACCTTTGGTGTCGGAATGGGGCGGGCCCATCAGACGTTATATCGAAGCTCTATTCGCGCCCTACCACCGCCACTAGAATGGCGACAACGTTTGGTGTCGAAACGGAGCCCATCAACCGTTAGATCGAAGCTCCCTTCACGCTCTACAACCGCTACGGGAAGGGCGACAACTTTTGGTGTCATAATGGGGCCCATTAGCCGTTAGATCGATGCTCTCTTCGCGATCTACGACTGCCACGGGAACGGCAAAAAGTTTTGGTGTCGTAATGGGGCCCATAATCCGTCAGATCGAGGCTCTCTTCATACTGTACAACCGCCACGGGAACGGCGACAACTTTTGGTGTCCCACGGGAACGGCAACAACTTTTGGTGTCATAACGGGGCCCATTAGGCTTCAGATCGAACCTCTCTTCGCGATCTACAGCTGCGACATTTTCAGCGAAAACTTTTGGTGTCGTAACGGGGCCCATCATCCGTCATATCGAAGCTCTCTTCGTGCTCTACAACTGCCACAGGTACGGGGACAACATTTGGTGTCGTAACAGGGCCGGCCCATCAGATGTTATATCGAAGCTCTCTTCACGCTGTACCACCGCCACTGGAATGGCGACAATGGTTGGTGTTGAAATGAGGCCCATCAGCCGTTAGATCAAAGCTCTCTTCGCACTCTACAACTGCCCCGGGGAGGGCAACAAATTTTGGTGTCGTAACCGTGGCAGCTGTAGATCGCGAAGAGAGGTTCGATCTAACGGCT
>NW_010360234.1:0-750 GCF_000414095.1 Morus notabilis | reverse complement strand
TAGTAGTTTTATTCAGAGATTGTTTTCAGTATAAAAAAATTGAAATTGCATTAGTTTTACTTTTTTAAAAACATGTAATAGTATATAAGTACATGATTAATATATTACTAGTATACTAATATTTTTTTTTACAGGAACTAGTATACTAATTAGTTATAATTAGTAGTAACAATCAAATATTTCATAAGCATGTCAACAACAAATAATTAAATTTTTTTAATTGAAGGTACATTACAGATAAGTAAGACAAAAAGTCTTTAACACAAGTTAATATCTCTCATCTTCTCTCTCTATCTCGACAAAATCTCTCTATCCCCTCTATATCTCTCCGTTCACCCCCTTCCCTCTCCCATCGGTACAACCCCCTCATCCTCCTCGACCCAAATCCGGCGAGCCAACTTCGCAGTCACTAGATCCAGCAAGCCAACTCCGCAACGCCAAAACCTGACTAGCCAAGCTTTTCCATGCCCAGATCTCGATGAGCCCAACTCCGTCATGTCCAGATCTTGTTGAGCCCATGCCCTAATCACATCAGAATTGCGCTAAATCGAGTCAGAATTTTGAATTCAGTAGCGTCGAGAGAGAAATCTGGTTTTCTTGAAGACTTTTACCATTTTCATTTGGTTGGTTTTGTTGATCTTGATGTGTTGATTAATTTTTTGTTTGATCTTGATCTTGATTTGTTTGGTTTTGATCTTGACATGGTTACGTAAATTAATGTTAGAGAAAGGAGAGATGAAAATGAAAACG
>NW_010360233.1:0-465 GCF_000414095.1 Morus notabilis | reverse complement strand
TTGAAGAATATCTCGATAAATTCGTGATTGTATTCATTGATGATATACTGGTGTATTGTATTCACGGACGAAGCAAGAGCATGAGGTACACCTGTGATTGGTGTTACAAAGGTTGCAAGAGAAGAAATTGTACGCCAAGTTCAAGAAATGTGAGTTTTGGTTGGAGAAAGTGTCATTTCTTGGACATGTGGTCTCAAGGGAAGGAATTTTAGTGGATCCATCTAAGGTGGAAGCTGTGAGTCAATGGAAGAGACCGAATAATGCTACTGAAATTCGTAGTTTTCTCGGATTAGCAGGGTATTACCGACGCTTTGTCGAGGGATTCTCGAGAGTTGCGCAACCTTTGACTCAACTCACTCGCAAGAACGTCAAGTTTGAGTGGACAGACAAATACGAGGAATGCTTTCAAGAATTTTAGAAGCGATTAACTTCAGCTCCAATTTTGGTTATTCCTTCGGGTAGTGA
>NW_010360232.1:9830-23942 GCF_000414095.1 Morus notabilis | reverse complement strand
TAGTGAGAGTATAAGGAGAAGCCCTCAAACCACTCCAACCACCCCTTGGGGGCTTCCTCTTTATATTTATTTTGAACATCTGTTGTGTTTCTTTTTAGGGTTAAAATTATTTTGGTTGTCTGTGTTATAGTGAAATATGTTATTTGTACTATATATTTTTTATAATGTTAAAATCGTATTTCGACATTTTTAAATATATTTTCTTGGTACCCTGAAGCTGATTTTTAAGACGTGTAATGTCTAAACTACTATTCTCATTAATTAAAGAGAAATCAAATATTTTTATAAAAAAAATCTGAAAAGATTTTAAAACATTGAAATATTTAAAAGAAAACAATAAAATAAAAAAATTGTGATTTTTTGTCTAGATTTATTAGTTTTTGGTTAATTAAATAGAAGAGTACTAATGTCAATTTACGTCTCAAAAATCAACTTCATGGTACCAAAAAGATATTTTTAAAAACGTTGAGATACCATTTTAATATTATCAAAAACTCAAAAACTTTAATACTTTTTTCGTTTTCTAAGTCTGTGTTTTTTTTTTCTTATGTCGTTTATTCTTTTTTTGCCGTTTTTCTCAATTTTAAATTTTTCTCTTCATTTTTTAAATCCTTTTTCCCGATTCTTATCATCTACTTTACTTATGTCATTTTTTTTTTATATTGCTGTCATTTCAAAGAATATTGCAGTGTTATTGTTGTCAATTTTTCAATTTTTTTTCCTTTTATCTTATTCAATCCTACTTTTCTCGTTTATGCTTTAATGTCGTTCCCAAGATTGTCCAAAGTTTTCTCTGTTCTGTTGTAATTTAGTTCTTTTGGCTTTTTTGGTTTTGTTGTCGTTTCTGACGTGAATGTCGTATTTTGATCTATGTTATCGATTAAATGCTGATTACCGTTCATGTCGTCTATTCATGTGATGTCGTTTGTCAAGTGTGCTAGCGGTTGCAATGCTGCTAAATCGTTTCAAAGTAGTATATCCATATTTTTTCTATTTTCCTCACATTTGCATTGACGTAAGATAACCCCACTCTTGGCCCAGTCATCTCGACGAAAGCTCTGAAACTCAGTCGTTTACTTAAGTTGTACAATTGACATGCATAAAAAATATAAGCAGATTTCCTCAAGACTTCACAAAAGATCACTTTGTTATGTTACATTCAAGGATGAAAATATCGACATTTTTACAAATATTTTCGCAGAAATTTCGTATTTTGGAAGTAGCAATATGGAAATAGGGGTATAGTATATTTTCCGCATAAATATGATATTTTCATGAAAATCTCTTTCCAAGTAAAACATAGTGTTAAATGACCGAATATCATAGAAATTTAAGGAAATTTCCCGTAAATATCGGTAGATTTCCATAAAAATTTCTGCAACTTTATATATATTATTTTACTTTTAAAAAATCTAAAAAATATGGCATGTCTAAAATTATATAATAAACTATTCAAACTCTATGTTTTGGTATCAATATTGTTTAAAGTAAGAATGTATTCATAATATACCTTCCACCCTCCTAAAAGATCCTTTTGATATTAATAATTTATCATCATGTATGAAACCATATATGTATGGTATATGTATTATGTTGACCTTCAACTATTTTACTTAATTTGTAAACATGTGCATATTATTTATGGTATTTTGATCACACTTTACCTTGCATATTTATCAAATAATTAGTATTTTGATTGAGAGTTTCATCTAAATAATGTATTATTATATATTTTAAGGTTTTTAAAGTCTCATTTGAAAATAGTGTGTTTTAGTATGAATTTCTGTTTTTTACATCAATTTCTGCTGATATCGATATTTATGTAAAATTTAAGTACCGATATTTATGTAAATATTGATATTTTCATCCTTGGTTACATTCAAACTATGCAAAAAATATGTCACTAAGGGAACACAATTAATTGAAGTTGTTATTTCTAATAGAATATGCAGTGAACCTGCAAAACAAACACAACTAGTTAGTAAGGGAACAAAAGTGATCCACCTTATCTTTCTAGTTGACATTATCAGAGAACCCAAAAAAAAAAAAAAAAAATGCGAACACTTTCCAGCCAAATGAATGGAAAAACAACGCGGAATCTCCATGAACTAGAGCCCTCACTTTCGAAAATTAATTCTCTTTGCATAAAAATACAAGTCCTTTTGCCAAAAGCGGGGTCAGCAGCAAAGGCTAGTTCTCTCCACTTGCCAAAGTTTTGATAGCAATCCTGTCCCAATACATAACAAATAACAATGAACTCCAACATTACTGCATGAATAGTTTTTGAGCGGTGATTGTTAAAATTGCTGTTGTTTCTCAAGATGTTGTCGTTTCCACAAGCATTAGTCATTTTGAAGTATGACTATATTTTGTCTTTTTAAATTAAGAAGACATCCACGATCGCCTAAGTCGACGCCGAAAATACTTGTGTAGCTAAAAGCCTAAAGGTTCAAAAAGATAAGTGTTGTGAATATTTTGTGATGTGTGTGCTCGCAAGTGTACGAGTTCTTAACAAGTAATATAGTGACAAATTGAATATCATCCCACAATGATTGAATTTTTACAAATCAAACTAACTACAATAACTCTAACTTTATTTAGGCAATCAAATTTGAGTGAATAAAGTAATTAAAGCAACAAAATTAAACTAACAAAGCAAGTAAATGCAATTTGGAACAAAAGGGATCAAAGAGAATTATGATGATATTAAGGTAGCTAGGGTTTCTATTTCATTCTATTGAGCTATGCTAGTCTGATTCTTAAACTTGTTAATTAGTTTCACTCAATTCATTAATCTTAGATTTTCAAAGGTAATTTCCCTCTCTCTCCCAAGTGTCAAATAAAATAGTATGCAAAACCAATCAAGCAATATATATCCCTATTAGTCTATCTGAATCAAACATCCATTAAGCAACCCAATCTTAATTACTCAAATTAATTGTGTTTGCCAAATCCCAACATGTGAAAGTGACTCTCCCGAACCTAAATCCACACATCTATATCTCTAATTCATGAAAACGCAAATTAGAACATTAATTAACATAGCGAAACATAAATGAATTGAAGTGAAAATTCATTAACAAGCATTATAATCTTCAAAACATAGCAACGATAAACCTGCACCAAACCCCTAGCTCTAAAGACTTTAGCTAGAAGTAATCGTCCAGAATTCCGTAACAAAAACCATAGATAAACCAAGAATCCAGACCATCATACAATCTCAAATCTAAGGAAATAACACAAACTCAAAAGCTAAAAGAGAGAGAGAAAGAATGAAGAACTAGACGCCAATCAAGCTCCGTAATCATCAATCTCTCCTTGGAATCTCAAATCAAGCTCTTGAATCCTTGTGTTTTCCTTTTTAGGTATGGTTTTTAGTATCCAAAAGTCCCCCCTTTGATTCTTAGGTCATAACCAATTTATACTCCCCTTGAAATCAGTGCAAAAGAGGCCTGAAATGACTGCAACACGCATGGAGGTGCGGCAGCGGATGTTTTTCCTGCTTCAATGCTGCTAGGTTTTCTGAAAAAACCCTGTTGGTGCTGGCTCACCTGCTGCAGCCTGCAGCGGATGTTTTTCCTGCCGCAGCGGGTTGAATTTGTGACTTTCTGTCCAATGTGCTGCAGCGCTGCACCCCTCAAAACAAAATGAAATGGCTCGAATTGCACTCTTTTAATCTCCTTTGAAAACCTTATATTCCAAAATAGCATAAACCTACAAAAAGAACACAAAACACACTAAAAACACAATAAACGAACTAAGAACCAACAAAAATAGCTAAGCTTGGTAATGCAAATAATCAAACTATCAATAAGCTCAAAAGAGTGCACAAAATTCAAGTGTAAAGTGTGGATCATAGAGCAACAATATGATAACCATTAACTTATGTAGTTCAGCTCATTCAAAGATACTTTGCTTTCTATAGTATTCTACTAGAAAATATCCAGACAGAGAGAAGAAAGGGAAATAAAAAATTTTCATAGGCATGCCAATGGGATGCCACACCGAGAGAAGAGACGGAAATGAAGACTAGAAGCTTCATTTCCACGAAAATGACCAAAACGTCCCAACATGCCAACTGTGAGAGAAGAGACGGAAATGAAGCCTAGAAGCTTTATTTCCACGGAAATGACCAAAACGCCCCAACAAAGAACAAATGGACTAAGAAGTTGAGGGCAAAAAAATGAGGAAACACGGGGAATTTTTTTAGAAATTAACAAAAAAGACAAAGAACAATAAAAGCACTACCTCCTTTAGTATTATAGTATTCTATGTACAGAGAACTTTTCTTTTGACCATGCCAAGTAAAATGTGTTCTGAATATATAATACCGCGTCTAATTTCCGTGTGCAATTAAGATCACAAGGGAGACAAAAGTACATTATTGAGTGATAAGTTGCAACAAACGCTTCAGTTTTTCTCTTTATTGGACCCCATGAGATATTTCTTCCTTGTTATAAAATCTCCGTGATAAGTTGCAACAACCGCTTCAGTTTTTCTCTTTATTGGACCCCATGAGATATTTCTTCCTTGTTAATATTACTGATCATATCCCTCAAAAAAGCCACTACAAAATCTCAATCACAAATAACAAAGAGAACCATCCCAAGTTTCAAAATCATAAGCAGCTAATATTGTTTAGTCTTATCATCAACAATCATGTGTAACCAAAAGTACTACGGAGAAGAAAGAGCCTCAACGTCTTTCCTTAGGCTTCGGCTTTTCATGGGAAAACTGCAAAAGCGTTTCTCGGTTTTATCAGCTGCCAAAGAATTGGAAGTGCCAACCACAGTACCCGACGATGTGAAGGAAGGGCATTTCGCGGTGTCGGCAGTGAAGGGTGCTGAGAAGAAGAGGTTTGTTGTTAAGCTTAAGTACTTAACTAGCCCCGCGTTTATGAGACTACTTGAGCAAGCTGAGGAAGAATATGGATTCGAACAAACCGGAGCTCTTGTGGTTCCTTGCCGTCCGGACGAATTACACAAGATTTTAGAAAGAAATTGTGGAGATAAGATCAAATTTTAATGACCTGGGCTACACATGACCTTCATGTAATCTTAAATTTTCTATAGGGATACTAGGTAACCTAACTCATGTTATTCTTTCACTGGTATAAGTAATTTATCCAATTTTTTTATATTTCATTCTTTAATTAATGTAATTGGTGAAATACCCATGTCAATATGCATTGTTCTTCAATCAATTTTTCGTGGTCTCGCCCTAATTTATCTCACACTTACGATGGCATTATAAAACAATGCTTTTATGGTACTTCTACTTTTCACAATTACACTGTTCCTTTAGCCCTGAAGCTGAAAATGAAAGGTTCATTGAATTTTATATAATAAGAAAGCAACATTAATATATGACACAATTGTCAATTATGGATATGAATTGAGTACTCAGGCTCAGATGATAACTAAAAATACACATTCAGCTTCATAAAATCCTATAAAATTGGTGAGTAGAAAATGAGAGAAATCTCGATAAGTATCCACTTTTGGAAGTATTTTACCTGAGACCAATTATTTGAGCCTACAGCTTCTTTCAAGCAATTATAGATTGCCATGTATTACTAGCTTCAATTACTACAACCTAGATCATCCTTTTTCCATGCAGTTTGAAATTGATATTTTTAAGAAAATAGCAGAAAACTCTGTGAATATATTGGATAATGGGAATTCTGTTTAGGAGAAAGAAAGAAAAAAACCTGTTGTGCACATTGTTAACTTGTGGAGCCTAATTATACCCTTATGATTATTGCCTTACGCGGAGAAATTCACATTGGTAAAGCAGGTTGCCTAGATTTTCATTATAAAAGGAGGGGTGTAGATTTTCGAATCATTAGAGAGGTTAGAGAAAATGTAAAGAATTGTCAAGTATTTTCTCGTGTAAACTTCATCATTATAATGAGTTATTGCAGCGGTTTAAAGTATATATAATCTCACGTAAAAGTGAACCTCTTCACTACTAAAAATGGCAGATTTAACGTGTTTGTCTTTTGTTTGATTTCTTTTCAACGATTTAATTGCTCTCAGTAATATAGAATTAGAGCGTATAATTCCAACTAACACACATTTCTTGTTCGATAAAATTTTATTGAATTCTAACAAGAAGCTTTTCCCAAACAATTGACTTTTCTACAGCTCCTCAAGAAACTAATATATGAGCTCACAAGAGGGCAAATACTCGAACTGTAAGAGTGTAGATTACGGTGCCACAATAAACTGAAATTTTTTTTTTTTTTTTTTTTTTTTTTTTTTTTTTTTTTTTTTTCAGCTCACTCCCAGATATCTTATGGTATGACAATAAAAATACTATTTCTTATTCTTTCTAAAGAATTTTAATTTGTTTGCGGTGACTACCGAGCAAGTATGTACAGGTGAGACAAAAAATACAGCACTGAATAACGTGTTCTAACGACCACATGCAAAATATCTCGCATCCCAGCGAAATTTCATAAGATAAGAGAAATGTGGTAACTTTCAAACCATGAAAAACTTTCTTTTCAACAATGTCTGCCAAAAAGTACTACGGAAAGAAAGAGCTACAAGCTTTCTTTTTCAAGGACCTGTCTTTCTAGTTGTCGCAAGTCATGCTGTCGTGTTGAATTCATTGCATGTCGACCTTTCAAACAACACTCTAACGGCAAATACAGCACAATTCGTTTTCGGTCCGTTTGCAAGTTGGGTTTAAATCATGTGATTTGAACCATAATTTAAATTTAAGAAAATTTTAGATCCACTTTATTTCACTAATTTAAGTTTTTAATTTTAATTTTACTACAGTTAAAAGCTCTTATAAAAAATCACATTTGATTTTTTCTGCTTAAGTGAAAAGCTCTCACATAAAATCACATCTAAATTCGAATTGAAAACTCGAATCTGCGAACTGAACAAGACTTGATATCCGGTGATATATCGAAATATGAGTTTAGTACTTTTTATTTTTAATAATTTCATGTCTGTACCTCGACCTTTTAAGAAATCTTCTTTTGGTACTTGAGATATGAAAAGACAAAATTATCCTTATTATTTAATATAAAAATATTTTTTTAAAAATCATAAACCTATAACTAAACACTCAAACTTCACTCTATCCAAAATATAAAACTAAATCTTGATTGAAGGTTTAAGATTTTCTAAGAAGCTTTTTTTGTATATTTAACAATAACGGTAATTTTGTCTTTTTATATCCCAAAAAATTGCCTGAGGTACTAAAAAAAATTTTCTAAGAAATTCAAGGTACTGATGAAATTATTAAAACAAATGATACTAAACTCATATTTTGATATAACACAGGGTACCTAAATGAAATTTTTCCTTTAAAATTTGTAAGAGAACACGTTGACAATAATTTTTTAAAATTTTTATAAGAAAAAACATTATAACAAAATTAAAATCATAGTTCCTTCCGAGCAACCCCGTATTGTTACTCTCGATCTACCAAATGTAAAGACCGATTTATTAACGGGTTTTTAAATGTTTTAAAGATAATATAGTACATGACGGTGTGCGACAACTCGTTTTAAATACTTTGTTGCCCTTCTTTCGTTTATCTTATATTGTTTTCTAGTTTTGATGTCGTTTTTATGTCATAAAGCTTACTCTTGTGGTGTCGTTTTAATGTGTTTTTTTGTTTATGTCATTTTATAATCCTTTCTCATGATTTTGTCTTCTATTTTTTATATTTTTACTACTTTGTTGCCGTTTCCAAGAATATTGTCGGTTTTATATTTTGTGTCGTTTGCTATCTTTTGAGTTTTGTTGTCGTTTTTCCCCTTTTTGTCGTTTGTTTCTCTTTTGTCAATTTCAATTTTTATAGTCTTATATACTTTTTCATGTCTTCCAATTTTTGTTCCTTCATGTGTCGTTTAAACTTTTTTCGTTGTTTTCATGTTCATGTCTTTTGTTTCCTCTTCTTGTTGTTTCCCCATTTTCTTGTTTCTCCTTTCGAAAATGTAACACTCTTTTTCACGTTCTTGTATGTTTTGACGGTTGTGACCGCTTCCTTTTGTACATATGAATCGCCCGGTACAATGTCGGCGTGTGATTTATAAATTGTAGTTTAAAAGAATTTACTTCGTTTTCTAACTTCAAGTCGTTTATCAAGCTGAAAACAACAAGTTTCATTAGAAGAGTGTCGTTTTCCAATTATATGTTAGTTTCTTTAAAATTGTATCATAACCAATACATTGTAGTTCCAAAGAAATATTGCGTTTTCTAAATTGATTTCCTTTTCATATTTAAGAGGTGTTTTCCTAACAAAGGACTTTCCTGCAGCTTAAGGAACTAAAATATGAGCTCACAAGAGGTCAAAGGCTTGAACTGTTTGAATGTAGATTACAGCGCAACAATAAACTTTACCTTTTTTTTACTTCAACTCAATCCAAAATATCTTTATATCCAAAATGTTTTTAAGTAGTAATTTTGTAAGTTCTGTGTTAATAGATAGCGCGTTGTGCAACGAAGAATTTAACCAAGAAAAAAAAAATACATTATTGAATCACAAGTTGTAAACAAACCGCATGCAAATTATTGTATCTTCCTTGGAAATTTCTTCGGCGTTATCACTATCCTCAAAAAGCCACCATAAAATTCTCACCATCACAAATAACAAAGAGAACCATTTCAAGCTTCAAATCATAAGCAGCTTGTTTAATCTTGTCATCAACAATCATGTCTAACCAAAAGAACTATGGAGAAGAAAGAGCTACACCTTTCCTTAGGCTTCGGAATTTCATTGGAAAACTGCAAACCACAAATTACGTCCTTTATCTTTACAAATTACATCACATAGATGTTCTTTTGATTCATAAAAACAAATTAATCCAACCAAGTGCGGAACAGTGCGCGCTACAGGTCTAGCCAATTCAAGTTATTCCTGCATTTTCATCAACCAGTGTCTACTAACCACACCACAAATCTGAGTCCAAACAAAAATATGGACACATTAAAATTTAGAAACATCTAAGGCCTCGTTCATTTCACCGATTCGAATTTTCAGTTTTAAGTTTCTACAGTTAAAAGCTATCAAAAAATGTCATATCTAATTTTTTTCTGCTACAGTTAAAAACTCTAAAAAAATGTCACATCTCAACTCGAATTGAAAACTTAAATCCGCGAAGCGAACGAGGCCTAAGTTTGAATGGACCTATAAAAAAAAATGATGAGAAACAAGAGCTAGGAATAGTCATTTCAATTTACAGCAAGGTTCTTTAGCAATGATATTTATCGTCGGTATCATGCTGTCAATGTCACGTAGTCACAAAATAAGCGCAAATTATTTGAGCAATGACAAAACTTGCCACTACTCTTTAGTGACGACACAATTAAAGATTACCCATCTTTGACGATGAGAAAACATCTAATTAAACTTATGTGGTGGATCTTCTGAAAACTCAATGTTTAATTATTAGTGCCTTGGAAATACAATGCTAGATGGTCCATTGCTCCGAAACTGTGCTTTCTTCAATGGAATATATAAGTCTGACGTATTATAGAGAAGAAAAAAACGCAGTTGCAGATATATTGGCTGTTCATGGGGTGAATTTGATCAATTTTATGTACAATAACCTTGTTGTTTGTGGCATTTAGCTGTAGATGTATTGATTGTCAGTGATATCCCTCAATCATTTTTTGAATTAGACTTGGATTTGCTCAGACATTAATCATGCTCTTCTTGTTCTAGTGTTTTTTTTTTTTTTTTTTTTTTTTTTTTTTTTTTTTTTTTCTCAATAGTTTTACTAAGGTTTTTAGCGAGGTTTTTCTTTGAATTTTCATTAGGAATAAATCTTTCCCTGAAGCTGTCCTTTTGCGGTTGAAGGTTGTTGGTTTTTTTTTGGTGCGGCTTTGTTTTTCTGATTTAGTTTCTTGGCTCGATGTCTTTTTCTTTAAAAAAAAAAATATTTCTGGTTGTAACTTCGTTTTTTCTTTGATAATATTTGAGCGGGGAACTTAGTTTACAAAAGGAGTTATAATAAAAGGGTGTCACCTTAATTAAGATCTTTTTTTTTTTTTCGCGCGTCTTTAACATGATCAGTTGCTTTCCTTAAAAACCTTACATAACTAAATGACACCATAAAATAAAAATTTCAAGTGATCAAGGACATAAGTAAATAATATTAAACAACTAGGAACATACTTTCATTAAGGATTCAGAAAATCACAAGTGATCAGATCGATCTACACGCATAATTAACACACTCGTAATTATTATACAACTAGAACTTAGTGCACACAGCAAAGCTTGCAATTCGGACTAGCACAACTATACATGAACGGTATACATCATGATCGGCCATTTATTGAAAACTCACAAACATTATATTTTTCATCAACGAAAGCCGGAACCTCAAGAAAGCAGCTCAATTCTAATGCCCTCGATGGTGACTTGATAATCATTCTGCGGCGCCGCCAAAGTGACTTTAACTTGCTCGTCGTTGTCGGCTTCGATCTCGTCCAACAGCTCCGTTATCACGAGCTTGAGCGAAACCTTGTGCATATGGCGGTGACCTCCACAATCTTTATGCTTATGAGGCACGTTTGCGAAGCTTCCGGCGAACTCGGAGTATTCAGGCCCAGGCGCATACTCGTTGTTCACGTACACATCAAACTTCACAGGCTTTAGTGTATCGAAACCAATGCCATAAACCACCAACTCTTCCTCTTCCTCGTCCTTCTCCTCTTTGGTCCTCGCCTTCTTCGGCCTCGGTACCACCGCAGTAACCGCCTTGCGCCCCTTCAAAAGTATGGGGAATTTAGTTGGGGGGTCCACCTTCCTCTCTTCAGGACTGCTTGGCTTGCCCACTTCCGCAGACTTGTGCTTATAGGGGGTGGACTTTTTGTCTTTCCAAGGAAGCTCGACCTTTTCGTAAACGTAGCCGAGCGCTTCGGTGTTGAGGCAGTCTCTGATATTGACGCGCACAAGCCGAGCGTTCTCGTCGTAGAATAGGAACCCGGCGTCTAAAAAGTCCGAGTCCGTGATGTCTTGCCTCTTCCGGCCATCTAATGTCTTCCAAATGCTCCACATCCGGTCGACATTGGGGTGGGCGAAAAAGATGGGATCTCGACCTGCCCGGCGGAGACACAAAATTAATCAGGAGTTTGAGTTAAATCAAAATTTTAAATTATATCCAATTCAAAATCACATGATAATCAATGTATTAATGCAACTCTCGAGCTAGTGTTAATTGGATCTGTTCTTACCTGCGGAGTACAAGACGCCCATGTCCTCGCTCAGGGGCGTTTGGTGCGTTTATTCATGGCCGGTCCAGTTGTGGACTGAGTTGTGCCGATGCTGCTCGATGGTGCCGGCACAGGTGCAGCCTTTGGTTCCTAAGCGATATGGTGAGCCGAAGAAACGCAGCGGGAATTTCGCTCCAGAAACCATATTCTTGTGCATGACGCTGAGATTCTCCTTCACCTGTTTCTCCCGAGGCTGAGGAGCTTTACGAACATCACAGTGGAGGTCGACGGTGGCGGGGGGCTGGTGAGTGGTGCTTCGTAATACGTCGTACAACGCGGATGATTTGCCGGTATACATGTCCGGTATTTGCATCCCATCCGGATGGTCCCAGTTCCAGAAGGGCAAGGCGAAGGTCGGGTCACCTACAAGGTTACCCAATATTTTCTCGTAAAAGTAGAGGTACCAGCGATGGAAGGGAAAGAAGAGCCAACTGTTTTGGACGCAAAGAGGGATGTTTTGGACGTAAAGAGGGATGTTTTGCGTGAGGCCGGCTTGATAGTACGCGCCATAACACTAGGCACAGTGGACGTTGGCTTGTTGCATGAAATTCCGGGGATCGGATAAGGGGAGATTTTTCATGAGCTCCGTTGCTTTGTTGTACTTGGCGATGTACTCGCAGCTGGTGCTGTGTGCCGGCCGCCTCACGCGGAGGCAGGTTACCGGTGGGGGCACGTAATCGATGATAGTGGGCTCCGGGGGACAACAATTAACTTCATCGTGCTCATCTCCGTCTTTGGAGGCGTCGTGACATTTTGAAATATCCAGCGGAGGGATTGGAGTGGCAATAGCGGAAAGTGGGTGCTCGGAGGGCATCCAGCAGGTACTCCTCGAGCCGTAAAGGCCTCCAAGACCGATCATCACGTTTCTCCTGGCATGTTTCCAGGACTGATGGGTTTCGTTGGTGGTAGGGTTTTGTTGGTCATCGTGGTCACCATCCCGGCTGGCCTTGCATGAAAAGATTGATGATCCAGGTGAAAGGGCTTCGCTTTTACGCTTTGCATGATCACTAGTGTTGTTGGGAGTCTGGGATTTGTTGCGAAATGAAGTTTTGGGGATGCTGGTGGTCAAGATGAGAGGTTGTGTGAGGAAGAACGAAGCCACATTTGCTTGCTTTGTTGGGTTGGGTTAGGAATTTGATGCACTAAACGTTGATACAGGACATCTTTTTATAGGGAAATTCAGTCTGAATGATTTATTCATCACCATCATTATTATTATTTTTTGGGAAGAAAAATTTGATAACATAAATATTGATAACCTGGAGATGTTTACAAGCTGTTTAATTAGGAATTTCACTAATCTCGTCAATAATTTGGTTTGTAATGGCAGCATAAGACTATCACTAATGCAAATGTTGATGTTAATTATATATTTGGTATCAAATAGTATGGTAGAGTATTGTACTTTTATTTGTGTTTCAATGCATAATACTATCTGAAATACTAAGTATAATTTTTTCCATAATCAATAAGTTTTGAAAATTGTAAAAGTAAACTTTTAATTTTAAAATAATTTTAAAAAAGTTAGAATTATTATTAAATGAAAACGTAAACATATCAATCTATAACAATTAAATGCCAAATAATGTGTTATATGTTATACTTGTTATGATATTTACCATAAAGTATAATATATGAAAAATTTGACACAACAAATAACATTGTATTGGAGTGTTTTTGTACTCAAGTATTAATTTACAATTGACACATTATTTCTACCATTGCATTAGAGATGTTTTAAGAGGCCACGACGAATAAGGGAGAAAAGAAGCCCACCGGAGGCGGTGACAGACAAAATTATCACTGTCGTTTTGAAGCTTTACATGCACTGCAAAGAATGTGTGAAGAAAGTCAAACGAATGGTTAAGAATCTCGTTGGTATGAGAATTCTTAATTAATCTCTAATTTGTAACGCAATTAAGTAATGATAAACGTTAAATTTTTAAAAAACTAAAATCTCAATATATATAATTAAAACAAACTGAGAGAGATTAACTAATATTAGGGATAATTTGTTGGTAACCGAATCGAATTCGGATGCAGAAGCGTGGTTGGAAAGGGCGGATCGTGTATAACAAAAATTTTCACAAAACTTTTGAGATACTCTATAGATTATATTAATTTATGCACGAATAAATTAATCTCATTAATTTATATATATCAAGAACTCAATCAGGAAAAATACCTGGAAGCCGACTCGGATGATAACTTAAGTTCTTTGACCACGAACAGTCCTTGCTCCAATCTTTGTGTTTAGAAAACCAAAGTCTTCCACGTCGATTTCTTGATTCTACATAGATGTGTGTGTGGGCACATGTGAGACAAAATAGGATTCAAAAACACTCGAATTTCCACAAATACCAACGCATACACGTTGTGGAATTTTTTGGGAGAAAAAACTTTTCTTCTCTTTTTTCCTCAATAAGAATTTCGGCCACCAACTCTTAGGGCTGAATAATGTTTTCAAAAATTGTTGTTACAATTTTCTATCATTCTCATATTTAAAGAGTAGAAGTCAAACTTCAAAACAGAATCAAATCTCTATCCTATTTGAATTTAGAACAAAAAATCCCTTCCACCTTATCCTCTAGTGGCCGGCCATGATAGGGATTTTCTCCCTTGTGTGTGGCGCCAAAAACAGATAGGGAAGGAAGAGAAATCATCATTTATCCTCTAGTCTAATTTTAATTCAAATTCAAATTTAAGTCAAACTTAAATTAATTTGAATTCTAAATTGAACAACTTATCAAATAAGTTCAAAAGGATAAATTTAAATTATGTTCACAATTCAAATTCAAATTTAAGTAATCACATTATTTAAATAATAATTAATTCTCAATTAATTATTTTTTGAGTATTTAATTTA
>NW_010360232.1:0-9817 GCF_000414095.1 Morus notabilis | reverse complement strand
TCCAATAAAATTAATAATTAATTAAACACTTTAATTAATTAATTAATTCTATTAATTCCAATAGTTACTCCACTATAAACTTGGAATTGAACTTTCGAAATTATAGACATTAATTACTTCTAAACTGCGAAGTGTCCATTTGATATAGTCATTACATATAGATCAATCCTCCATAAATAATTCATAATTAGAGTCAGGTAAAATCCGTTAACCTCTCTAATTATATCTTCATCCTTGAGTACCATTGATTCTCTAATGGATAGTGATTCATAAAACACATTCATGAACCAGATCGCTCTTTACTAATCCAAGTACCGAATCAACACTAAAGAGAATTATTTATCTACTTCTTTCTCAAGAAGGAATGGATTCCATCTCGTATAATAACATTCCCAGCTACCTATTTCATTATGTCTCCAAAATACAAGGAATAGGATTCAGGGTCTCGGAACCCGTACCGAGTAAATCAAAAGACATAAATCCGTAAATAGGAGTTTCTTAAGAACTCAGGATTAAGATCATTCTATATATGACCATCGGTAGACTCAATTAGAATTTCTATACTTAACAGAAATTATTAGAAATTCATATTGTGTCTGTGTCCTTGTTCCACATAATCTTATTATGCGTAATACACTCATTCAATATCTCACCATATTAACAGTGCGGATAATACCGTTCCATTCTAAATGGGAATGACATGTATTAATAATGTTTTAATTAAAGATTCTGAACTTTAATTAAATTCATCATGAACAATGTTTTTGATTATTATCCTTAAACACTATCCTCTCGTATATAACACTTATATACTATGTTTAAGGTTACATAAATAATCACAGAATTTTCATTTGATATTCATAAAATATTCATAAATATAATGTGATTTCAATAAAATACTATGGTATTAAACTTCATTTTAACGGAAATATTCTTAAAGAAAGTTTTCAAGAAAAATGGTTTCTTTTAAGAACTTAATGGTTTATCAAGCAAATCATCCCGATGGGTACCTATGAGCCCAATACGTTAGGTCCTTAGGATTTTAAAGATTTGATGCGGGTCCAACGTCCGCATTAATTCAAGAGGCCCAGTGAGTTTAAATTTCAACGGCCTAAGAGTTAGAACGCAGTGAATACGTTTCTAGGCCGAATTGGGCCTTAATATCATAACAAGTCCGATGAGGTAGATTATGGAGAATAAGTCACTAGATTGGGTAATCAATTTAGGCAAGTAGATGATAAGAGCAATTAAAGGAAATAAGATTTTGAGGATTTAATAAATTGATCCTTATAGTAAATTATCCTTCAGTAAAGGTGAGGGATACATGCCTTAAGGAAATGGTTAGATTCCCTTCATAAGCTGTTAAAATAGAATAGCAAACGATAGTTAATCTCACACTCTCAATGGGTGTTCATTTTCAGAAGTAAGCAAGTAAGAGAGTACGTTGTTTGGCGAAAAGCGGATGCCAGCTCTTCAAAATCAGGTAAGTAGGAACCTCGCCTATAGTATGAATAGATTTTAAAGAAAAAGTTACACATGTTATATATGCACGTTTATGCTTTATGTATTGCATGCGATGTTATGTCATACTGCATACACCCTAATAAGTCAAGAGGAATTAATAAGAATAATCTCAGTTAAGTGCCGTACCAGCCTCTGAGAGGGAGATAACTCAGGCTCCGGAAGGGAGAAAAAAAAATATAAAGTCCTCTGAGAGGGAGGCATTCAGTTCAGTTATAATCACGGAGTCATTGGGGACCTGACAAACCCTCACGTCCCAATGATTGCGCGCAAGTGGTACGAGCACTCGGGCCCATAAGTAAGTAAGATAAGATTAGATAATAAAAATTTAATAAGACATGATCATAATTAAGCATAATTGGCTCATGCATATTTATTCATGTGAACTTATAGTTATTTTACGAGAGATAGTTCCTACGTGCTGAGCGAAAGCTCATCATAGAATATTTATACTGTAGGTAAGCAACCTGCATATAATACATGATGGACTGACGGCGAATGGACGAACGATGTGAAGATCGGGGAATAGATACCGCTCGCAAATATTTCCGCAATCAGTTTTACATTATAAGTAGTTTTGCTAATTATGATTCTAAAACTATATGTTAAATGCTTTTGTGGATTATGGTTGTTAGTAAGCAAGACTTACGGAATAAGTATATACGTATAGATATATCTATATGCTTTGAGAAACAGATATATTAAGGTTTGAATATTTTGATCAAGAAAGCAATTCGTAACATATGTCTATTATAAGACTTTAAAAAAAAATGTTCCGTGAATTTTAAGAAAATTTCAGTAAGTACAAGTTAAAATTCAGTTATAGTGACGGCCCCTAAGGAGGGTCGTCAAACGAAGAAGCCGCATTCTTTGTGCCCCTCTTGTGTTGAACTTTGCTGAAAATTATTAAAATTACATAGTATTTCATTTAGATATTCTTTTAGTTCGAGCAATTTAATGAACGGAATTATATGCATGAACACTTACCTTTGGTTAAGAAATTTTGTTAACCCATCATCATGGAGGTCAAACTCAAGGGTTGTTTAGGCCTTCCAAGTATGCAACACACTAATAAATGATGAAACAATATCAATAAATTATTAGAAGAATTGTAACGACCCGCACCCCCACCTGATATGATATTGTCCACTTTGGGCCTGAGCTCGCATAGTTTTACTTTTGGGCCTCACCCTAAAAGGCCTCATACCATTAGGATGTGGTGTTATTCCTTATAAACCACGACCTATCTTCATCCCCAGGCGATGTGGGACTGCACAACTTATCCTTTATTGGCATTGTACCTCAAGGGATTGATAGCTGTCACAATCACCCCTCCTTATGGGGGCCCAACATCCTCATTGGCCCCATTTTTGGCTGGGTAGAGTCTCTAATACCATATGTAACGACCCGCACCCCCACCTGGTATGATATTGTCCGTTTTGGGCCTGAGCCCGTACGGTTTTGCTTTTGAGCCTCACCCCAAAAGGCCTCATACCATTAGGAGGTGGTGTCATTCCTTATAAACCAGGACCTATTTTTATCTCTAGGCGATGTGGCACTGCACAACTTACCCTTTCTTGGGCTTGTGCC
Source organism: Morus notabilis (assembly GCF_000414095.1). NCBI lineage: Eukaryota > Viridiplantae > Streptophyta > Magnoliopsida > Rosales > Moraceae > Morus > Morus notabilis. The sequence goes on along the minus strand of NW_010360232.1, from coordinate 6,706 downwards.
TCAAGGGATTGATGGATGTCACACTCAGATAGAATCTTGTTATGACAACAACATCCCTTGTCAACATTCACGACCCTTAAGTTGCGGAGATCGAGACTATTCACTTTTTCCTAAAAGCTTCCATCAAGTCTGGATTTTCAACCATCACTATAGAGAGCAATTCTTCCATTGCAATCTCGAGCTTAAATGGCTATTTTGTAGATTGTCCTTGGTTTCTCCAAAATATCAAGTTGGACTGCGATGCTCTGAAGCAAACTCTGGAAATCATTGACTTCTCCTGGATTAGTTGATCTTGCAATTTCGCTAGCCATAACTTGGCAAAGTGGAGTAGGGCTACTCATGTTTTCAGTTTCATCCCTCAAGAAGCTATTGTTGCAAATGTTATCAAGGACACTGAGAAGTGGTTCCCCTGTCAGGGCCTTAGTCTCTCCTTACCCTAGTCTTAGGTTTTTGTTTTGGTCTTTTCCCGTTTCTCTTTTTGGTTTTTTGTTCCTGGTTTGTCTTCGTTCGGTGCCCTTTGTTTTCGGTGCCCCCTGGTTTTGTCTTTGTTTGGTGCCTTTGTCCCCTGTTCCTGTTTTGTGGGTGTTCTTTTGAATCAAATATTCATTTAGCAAAAAAAAAAAAAAAGCTAATTTTGTGTCACTTGTTAATTTTATTCCCCAAACTCTTATTTGTTATGAAAATGGTTGTTATGATATGGTAACTGTGACGTCCCGTGAGGGAGCGTTACATCCATTGTTAGCATAAGAATATATATCAATTGATTGGCAATTTGAACTTGATCGATCCTGGTAAAATCGGACACACTAGAGTTGTTTTATTATTGAATTTCTCCTTATTTAATATTCGCATTTTGTCTTCTTTAGTTTCTTCAATTCTAGTTTAAATCACCAAATCTCCTGTTTCATTTTATTCAAATAAAATTTAGCGTTAACTAAATTTCAGTAATTAGTAATGATAAATTATCGTGGAACGATACTCTGGACTGAGAGATTTTTATTGCTTGACAACGATAGCGTATGCTTACACTCATAAAATTCTTAACAAGTTGAAAACGCAACACAAGGTTAAATTGGCAAAGAAGTTCATCAGTAACATAAATAACGACAATTTAATCGATGGAATCAAGATCAACAACATCCAGGACATTACAAGGAATTGTTTTAGTGAGGGGGTGATTAATCCGGAGTGTAATAATGATGATTCCCTAGCCACGTTGTTGTTCTTTGGATGGCTGTGCATCCAATACTACAGTTTTAATTTATGCAGTTGTGATCTTGGTGAGTTAGAAATGTTTAAGACCAATATAGCACTGAAGCAACCTTTATCCACAAGATTTGTTTTTGTTTGAAGACCAAATCCCCTTTAAAGTCCTTGCACTGTGTTGATGGCTGAATGTGGCCGACAAGGAAACGTAAAAGTTGTCCTACTTTAAGACCGGCATTATCCCAATTTGTCCATGATAATAAAACTAGTAAATATTGACTCATTTAACGTTTATAGAAATTGATGAAAAAGAAAGAAAGAAGAAAAAAGGACAAAGAGAAATAAAGACGAAGACAGATAAAGTAAAGTAAACTGTATAAATCGTCTTCAATATGAAGATTTAGTACCGATTTATTCTTTTTACTAAGTTTCGTTATTAAATTGATTAAGCAAATACGTAAAAAGACACAAAAAGTTAGTATCGTGGTTCAGTATCTACTTATTACATACGTGTGGTCACACCTAGACGTATGAATAATTTACTAAGTAAATAGTGTTACAATTCAAATGAACTTAATCACTCCGTATAAGATAGAAGAAATATGGACGATCCAAACAGCTCAGAATGATATCCTTTGCAAGTCTACCATTCCATTTATGTGTACTTTTGATACTAAAAAGTTGACTTTAATCAAATCAAATCAATTTAAGTGACTCCAAAGAACTTTCTTAAGATGATGTTAACATTCAATCTTCAATTAGATCAATCACCGAACCATGCCAAAATAATGTTAACAATCAAAACCAATCAAATCTGAAATTAAATCCCAACAGAAGATAATTATAATGGAAGTAAAATATGGCAACTTGCTTGTTTTACGTCATGATATTATGTTTGTACGTTCATGGCATTACGTCATAATATAGAATCACAAACACACACACACACAAATGAGTGGGGGCCAAAAGACTTTATTTTAGGGTGGACCTGATTGAAAGCAAGACTAGTCTCATGGCAATAATTGATAAAGGGCACTGTCACATTTTGTTTGCTCCTTCTACCTAACATTAATAGAATCATGTGATTGAGTATGAAAAAATAGTACAGTTAATTGAAATCGTCAAAAATAATATCGAATTAGAATAAAAAATGTATCACAATTACAGCGACATGCATCTAATATAAATGTAACAATTTTGAATCTGTGTCCCACGTATTGATATACGTATACAAATATATATATATATATATATATATATCATAGAATTCTCTCCTGTACGTACGTAATAATTGATCTATATAAGTGATCTATCAATAACACTTCGGATACCACCGACATGGGCCATCACCCACCACTACATTTTACTACCTGCTGATCTGCTCCTTCAAAGCAGAGCAGATTCATCTGCCATCTTCCGTCGGATATGAGGCTTACCCAAGATTCTAGTCTCATATATCAACTCAAAGATTGAACTTTTTGTGAGGTATTTTACACAACTTTCTTTGTAATTAAATGAAAGTAGAAAGAAATTAGTTTGTGAAATTCTTTCGAAAAAGATATAAACATCTGTCAATATGTATATGTTTGCAATTCACTTGGTAATCAGTTTCCGGACTGTAAAACTATGTTAAATAAACTATCAAAGTAAAGATGTTTTCAAATAAAAGAAAATAAAAGCATAAACTTGCTAGTTTAACGGTGTGTACGGGGTCTGAATATTTCGGCTCATTTAGGCAAAAAGTAATGGATCTAGGACCATTGTTACTTTTACTTTTTTCTTTTTTTTTTTTTTTTTGAATTTAGTTGTGAAAGTTTTATAAATTAATCTAAATTTTCACTTCCTTCTGGTCTTCCTTTTTTCCATCTTCTTCGGTCCGAACAACACAGTACAACACACCAAAAAAAAAAAATTAACAATAACAAAACATCTCTCATTTCTTGCTCTCTCTTATTCATGACATGAATCAACCCTTCTGATTGTTATACAGCATCATCTCTTTGGCCACCATTCACCCACTGAAACCGGCATCCAATAAAAAAAACACAGCTTTTAAGAGATAAGGAATTTTTTTTTTTATTTATAAAAAAAGGTGCCGGAGATAAAATTTCTTATTTAACTTCTAAAGCACAAAGCTTTTCCAGCATCTGCAACCGAGTTACATAAGAGTCTTCTAGAACCATGGGCGTTGTAAAGTAAAATCCAGAACCCTAAATTGATCCTCGAATGGGGCCCACGTGTCATAAACGGGTACATTAAATGATTAGAGGCACTGCCCTAACTGCCACGTCGGATGGCGGTTCTCTTAAGAGTAGACTGCTAGTTAAACGAGTGGCATACGTAGGTAGTCGACCACTTCAAAGAGTTGAGAACAATAGGAGGTCGACTGCACCAACAGCTGATGTGGAGATAGGTCTAGGAGTACTTACGAGGTCGAGTCAACGTAAGTCTAAAGAGATGTGAGATTTGCTCCAGAATTTGCTGTGTAATTCCCAAATCGTCCTGGTTGATGGAAACCTCCATCTTTCGGGACGTTATCCCAATGAATGAGGAAAATAATCCTGAATTAAATGGAGGAAACAACCGGGAAAATTTTCAACGGATTTAAATAAGGGATTGTAAGCTAAGAAATCTCAAGGACTCATTGAGGGCAATTAGTGTGTAATGTCTTCTAAAGATTAGTGGATTCTCTCTTCCCTACAGTGGACGTAGCTCTTAAATTAAAAGTGAATTACTATAATTCTCGTGTGTTCTTACAATTTGATTGCTTTTAATCGTGTATTTAATAATTGAATTCTCACAAACTGTTTAAAAATTTATTATATCTCTGTTGACGAATTTTCACCATCAACAATGGGCTCCATCATAAGAGATTGGAGTTTCAACTCAAAAGGTTAATTTAGTGACTGGAATAGCTTACTCCCTTATAAACCCATCATAGCTCTCATCTATTACCAATATGGGACTTTGTTCACACCTCCAACAATCCCTCCTTCAAACAAAGTACCAAGGCCCCCCTTTGAATGATAGTCCATTCCATCCAATGGATGCTCCATCACATCTCTATTGCATTAGATGGAGATCCGACCACTTTGTGCTCTCTATCGCATATGGAGTTCTCCACCGCGTCTTTGGCTATGCATTACTGTGGAGGGAAGGTCTACCTCGAGCGTTCCTAAAAATTTTTCACCATCGCGATATTACCAAGAGCCCACATCTTCATTCGGCACATCAATGATTCATCACTGTGCGTACACTTGGCAGCATCTGGGTTCCGACTCTGATACCAATTTCTAGAACTATGGGCTCCACCATAAGGGATTAGGGTTCCAACTTAGAAGATTAATCTAGTGAGTGGAATAGCATACTCCTTTATAGACCCACCATAGCTCCCATGTTGCCAATATGAGATTTTGTTCCCAGCTCCAACAGAGTCCATAAGCTTGAACGAGAAATGCTTTTACATTTCCTTTTTATGTACTCTTTTATTTCTTTTTCTTTAAGTTTTCCGAGCCCATTACTTCAATTGAACCTATGAGGGTTCTTTTTTTTTTCGAGAAAATTGAGGTTCCCTTCCTCAGCATTATTTTGTAAAGGATGGTTGAGGTCAAGGTTTTGATCATAAAGAACCCTGTTATTTTCTTTCCTTGTTGTGATTCCATCCGTTTCGCCCCATTGATGTTCGATATGGCGTTTTCTGAATCAGTTTTCCCCCAATGATACTTTGATTTGGCTTGAATCACGTCTTCCCCCAATGATACTTTGCTTTGGCTTATTCTTTGTTTTACCAAAAAATAATAATAATAATAATAAAGTTTTGATTCCTAACCTTTTACAAAAAAAAAAAGAAAAAAAAAAGTTTTGATTCCTAACCGTCACCATGTTTTAGAGCCAAAAGTTCGAGCCGGCTGGCTCGTTATCTAAATAGAAACTTTGGGCCAGGTCGGGTTGGTTGGTATTTTTAACATGTCCTGGATGATCTAGCCCTAAAGGGAGAATTTTGGCCTAGCACGGCCCTAATATGCGTAATGGGCAAGGGCATGCCCAGGTTGGCCCGAACTTTAATGAGAGAAATTTAAAAATAAATCACTTTGGGTCAGACCAAGACAACATGAACTGATTATTTGGGCCTAGATTATAGACCCCGACCGGCTCGACAATTTAATGGGCCGGCCTGAGTGGAGACGGAGCCAACAATGATTGGCTTCAGGCCAACCCGTTTAGTCTGGCCTAAACTTACAACTCTAACCATGTTAAAACACTTAATTAACTCGCGTGCTGTGCTTGATTAGATGATGTACATCTCCAATGAAATGCTAAATTTTAATATTTGAGTAGGAAATTTACTCTCCAATGCAATGCTATTTTTCTAGCAAATCTGTTTTACATTCTATATGTAGTTGGTAGCAACCTTGCATATAGCAATAGAAAATTTGGCATTAGATTCCTATTGGTTGATATATTTACTTTTTCATTTAATAATTGCCTTGCATGTTTAAAAATAATTATGACACTAATAGTGGCGGAGCCATGCTATGCTCCCCCACTGGCCCAAGTGACTACTTTATATTATTACGCCAACAATAATTATTTTTTTATTTTTTTTACAATTTATTCTTATTTTGCCCCTCCTAAAATTTCAATTTGTAATATTTATATCAAAGTTTTAGAAAAATCTCACATATGTACAAATTTTAATTTTCGAATACTGATATACTCTTATTTTTATTTAAAATACCAAATAAACTACAAATAAACCAAAATGTTGTATAGATGAGTAACTTTTTGAACTATAAACTTCAGAAAGTGAATTAAACTCGATTAAAATTGTTGTATTGTTGTTTTAGGAAAAACTTTTTTATTTAATTCTTGCCCCCCTCAAGAAATTTTCTAACTCGGCTACTGGTCATTATCACACTTTGTAATATCAAATATACAATTAGTATTAGCATTTACATTGAAAATGGTCCTAATTTGTTTGGTCAGCAAGTTTAATTTCTTTCTAGCATGCATGTGATAATACTTTTGTATTACGGAAATTTATATACAAACAAGACAGTCCGTGACTTGAGAATTTTTTGGCCTCATAATGGTAAAAAAGCACACTCTGGCCATATTTAATTTTTTGTGTTAATTCGATGGTGAAGTCCTGGAAATCAATCATAATTTCACTTCATTTTTATCTCTTATTTACTATTTTTCTGCAGTTAATAATTTGTCTATCCTTGCATCCTTCGGTGTCGCGGTTGCATTTAAACTCCAGTTCAATCAATTAACCAAGATTTGAACTCTTTCAAAGGCATTTCTTTTCTCCTATTTCTTTTTACAAACAATTCTTATAATTTTTGAAGTAAATTGCATTGTTAGACTTAAATTTTTTTGCTTTTTTACAAAATGCACCTCACACCATAATTTTAGTAAAATGTGCCCTAAACTTTCAAATCAATAGCAGTTAAACTCCAGTGTAAGTTTTCAAGTGTCATCAAATTGAAGATTTACA
>NW_010360231.1:30585-52915 GCF_000414095.1 Morus notabilis | reverse complement strand
ATATATATATATATATATATTCAAATGATTAATTTTAAATGATCATACACTTGATTATGAGCCGTTAGATGTGAGGCAAACCTCAGATGTTTGACCATATGTTTTCGCACTGAAACAATTAATTAATAACTTGCTCATAAGATGAATGGTGCAAAAGATGTGAATTTGACAATGAGCCCTGGTTGAATTTTTTATATTGTAGGCAAGATTTCACGTACTCTATTCTTTTAGTTGGCTAACGATAGTACTATTTTGTTCTTATTTTCAACCGTCAAATCTGATGTGAATTTGACCTAATTCAACAGTAAAAAACTGACACTACCGATAAAATTGACCTACTAGAGAAACTCTTTTTGGAGAATTTTTTTTTCCTTCAACGAAGATATATCGATATTTCGATTTTTTATTTCAGCATTAAACGATCGTTCTATGTTCTTGAAGATATGTCAAGCTTTAGACCAACTTATGTAAAGCTCGACATGTCTTTTCAAGAACATAGAACGATCCTTTAATGGCTATTTAGACCAAACCATTACAGTCATCCACTTAACCTTACCTTGTAACACGGCATGAAAGCAAGGAAATTTTTTAATCAGTAATCAAATGGCATCTTTAGTAAATTATCGATATTTCAATTCTCTAGTGCCTAGAAATTCCTAGATATCAATATTTCTCTTTCCGCAGAAACCTCGTGCTGCTTCGATGAATACTTGTCTATAAATAAAATTTTTGAATTTGGAATTTCGATCGAGTTGGTGCGTTCGGTGACGGGATTCTTCATAGCCGTCACAATCTCATTTGAATTTTTTGCTCAAGGTAACCACCTGGGTGATTTACGCGGTTTCCTCATCGGTTTTCTTTGTGTTAAGTTGTGAGATATGCAACTTTTTCTTATAACTTGCATTTTTTTTTTTATCATAATGAAAAAACTGCATCGGTTAAAAGAGTCTTACTCTCACTTTAAAGTGAATCTTTTTAAATTTTATTTGTCGATGTTTTCTTGATTTATTTTCTTACAATTTTATTACTCTCGATACATCTAATTATTAACTTAATCTAATTCTTAACATTAAGGCTTCGTTAATTTCACCGATTCGAATTTTCAGTTTTAGGTTTCTACAGTAAAAAATTATCAAAAAATGTCACATATAATTTTTTTTGCTATAGTGAAAAACTCTTAAAAAATGTCACATCTCAACTCAAATTGAAAACTCGAATCCGCTAAGTGAATGAGAATTGCTACAATTTCTTTGATGAAACACACGCTTAAAAGAAATCTAGTTGAGGCGAAATGATTGCAATTCCTTATATATATGCCTAGTTTTTACTTTATATTGTTCTTGGGATTTTGACTAATTCTTTCCTGCCTTTCTCCCCCTTAAATAAGGACATTAGGACATGTTTAGTACACCTTAAAGCACTTCGTATTGTATTGTTTAATAATAATATCATGTTTGGTGACACTTATACATTGCATAATTTAATACGAGATTCAAAATTAATGCAATACAAAGTGTGATATCTAGTCAAGTTTGGTAGTTTATATTGTACTGTATTGTATAAGGTGTATTGTATTGTGTTGTATAGTATTGTATTTTCATAATACAATGTGAAATTTGGTATAAGGGGTCAAAATGTAAAATATTAATAATTTTGGGGTCATAATGCAAAATTTGAAAAAATTTGGGGTTAAAATATAATTTTTCAAAAGTTTTGGGGTCACAATTAAATTTTATAAAAATTTTAGGGTCAAAGTGGAATTTTATAAACATTTTGGATCAAATATAATTTTACAAAAATTTTGGGATCAAAATGTAATTTTTAAAAAATAAAAAATTTGCATTGTACCCTTAAATTTTCAACAAGTATAGGCTATGTTGGCCCGACCCCGACCCATAGTCTTGCCTAACCCCAGCATAAATTATTGATCAACTATAAAATAATACAATACAATACGCTAAAAATGAGCTGTATTCAATAATACGAGATAGACCGTATTAATTTACAATTCGTATTAGTTTATATAATACGATAGTTACACCAAACATTATATTATTGTATTATTATATAATACAGTGCTTTAATACGGTCAAACAAATATGCCCTAATAGAAAAAAAAAGATATGTATTATGCAATCTAACTTAAAATATCATATTAAAAACATATAAAATATTTCACAAATATCAATGCTCAAGGTTTGGTATTGGGACCGACGTTAGGGTCAAGTTTTAAGATCAGAGTGATGGGTTTATTTTTTTTTAAGATTATATTTTGACCCCTAAACTTTTTAAAAATTATGCTTTGACCCATCAATTTTTAAAATTATATTTTCACCCCTTAAATTTTTCAAAATTATATTTTGCCCCTTAATTTTTTAAAAATTACAATTTGACCCCTCTTCCATTTTCTTTGCAAAAAGACCCCTATGTAGCAACTCTATTTTCTTTCTTGCTTCCTCTAAATGTTGAGTTCGGGTCAAGATTAGAGTCAAATTAAGTTATGATTAGACCTAAAGTTTATCTTAATACAAACTAACAATAGTAAAAATAGTATAATGTTTAATAATACTACCAACTAAACACTATATTGTATAAAATTATACAATCCAATATAATTTTATATGATACAATACAATAGAATACAATATAATACAATACAATATAATACAACATGGTGGGTGTCACTATGTTTTCTTTTTAGTGATTTCCTTTGTCAATGTTGTGCCTAGTGTGACACACTAACATTTATGATATATATATATATGTGTGTGTATATATATATTTTCTAAAGAGAGTTATGATTAGTTTTACTTTCTAATGAAAAATGACCAAAATGATTTTTTTGATGGTGTTTGAGTGTTTCTTTTTCACCTTTCACAACAGATTTTAAAAGTTTGTACACAACTTTGGTTCTTGTCATAAACAACAGCAACCTTCGAAAAGTAACGTGCTAATTCCATTGATCTTTAAAATTACTGCAAAATGTTCTATCAAACTTGGTCTATTTTCTAAAGAGAAATAATCATGTTCAAGTCGCGTAAGCTAATACTAAGGAGAGATTTTGAAGAATACCCAAATAAAAATTAATCTTTCGATTTAGATTACGGAAATTTGTGCTTTGAATCTGTGCTCCACAAATAGACTGGTAAAAGCCAATAAACTATGATTCACTTATTGACCTGATAATTTGTAGTTGATTACTTTATTTTTTTCCTGTTAAGCCTGGTTCAAGAATAATCTGTGAATCCATTTTTTTTTTTCTAATTTTTGAATATGATTCCAAATTATCTTTCTCTCTAGAGTTTTATAAATTTGCTTTTAAAATTTACGTACTATTAAGATAATGCAGGTTCAAAAGATTCTTCAAAGTTTTTTGTTTTCTGAATTAGATACTAGATTTCTTGAAATAATATATTGGAACGCTAGTTGAATATAAGGTATTGGCCTTTTAAACCTGTCACCGCTAATCCATCAGTTAAGTATTATTATTTTGGTCCTAGTTTTGATCTTCTACATGGCAGAAAAGTCGAAAGTTTTTCCACATGTGGTATTACTCGATCCCCTCCAAAAGTTTGTGGCAAGCTCCGTTATTATCTCCCTAAAAAGCTTGGCTTAAGAAATATATTTACCATAGGTCCATTTTTTGACCTTTTCAACTCTTGAATGTCCTTCCAGATTATTTTCTCTTACTATTAATATTTGCTTTTAGAACTTACAATAGTAGGTAATTTACAAGGTCCAAAGGTGCTTCGAAAAGTTTTCTTTAAATTAAGAGTTAAATTTATAGAGATCGTTAAAATTTTCTCTCTTTTTATAATTAGTCTCTATACTAAAAAGTGTACAAACTTAAATCTTGAACTCTATAATGTTTTAAATTTAGTCTCTTGTTGACCATAATTTCTTTCAAAAAGGAACATTAGAAGTCCAATACAAAACATAGAAAAGAGTTCGTACACCTAAATTCATCAATGATAAACAAAACTATACAAATCTATCCATAATCAGATTTTGCTCCAAAACAAAAGGATTAAAAAACCTGTCTATAGTCACAAAGGACGGACGCACCAAAGGGACTAGTTCATAGTCGCATAAATAATTAAAAAGTTCTATTTCACATGTTTAAACTCATTTATTGTTTATTCAGCAAAAAAAAAAAATATATATATATATATATATATCGTAAATGGATCAATTACGAAGGAATTTAAGGACCACAGTGCAAATTACACAACCTAAAAATACTTAACCTAAAAAGTGAAGCAAAAATATATTCACCAAGCGAAACTCTGAGTGTACGTTCCTCGTTCGTTTCGTTAATTCGAATTTAAAATTTAAGTTGAGATATGATTTTATATGAGAGTTTTTTACTATAGTAAAAAAGTTAAATGTGACTGTTTGTGAGAGCTTTTTACTGTAGTAAAACTCGAATTCTAAACTCGAATCAGCGAAACGAACGAGGCTTAAAAAAATGAATCGCTCGAATTATTAAACAATATAAAAATAATTCAAATTATAATTCAAATTTTATTATTACAATAATTCTCTAATAAAAATTTAATTTTAATTTTATTATAATATATATTTTTTTCTATATACACATCTTAACTTTAAGTTATGAAATAAATATACTTATTTAAAACCCGTTTATTTCATATATATATATATATATATATACATATATATATCAAATCATTAATTTTGTTACTGTCTGTGTTTTCCTCTCATCTAAACGTCTGAATCAAAGTATCCCTTCTGTTTAGCCTAACTCTGTACAAGACTCGCTCCATGGTCGACCGTACCCGCAATCCCCAACTTGAATTTCCTTTCTGCTTTTGCAAATAACATTGCCAAAGTAAAACTTTGGTCCCATTAATCCTAATTTCTCAAACCCACCCTAATCTTCGGTAAGAGTCTTTCTGTTCTTGCTATTTTTTTTTTCTTTTTCTGTTTAAGATTTCTTTATGTAAATCCGGTTGTTTTATTTCCTCTTCAGTTGTTCTATTCTGATTGGGGACGGATTTTGCAAAGTAAAACCCTAGGTATTCAGTTTGGGGATTGAGTTGAGTCTACAAGGAAAAGGGAGAATGGATTCTGATTCGAAGAAGGCATTATTTCGCGCTAAATTGAAGAATTCCAAGAAGAAGGAAAAACGACGTATAGATTCTCCTCTTGTAAGGTAACTTTTGTCTTTGCTGTTTTCGTATTTAGTTTGAATACTGTGATTCCAAAAGCAAAAGTGACAAAATTCTGTAATAGTTTGTAATTTTATAAATCACATGGATTGAGTTTGAAGGTTTCAAATTCCAATTCCTGAGATGAGCAATTGAGAATGTGGTTTGTTGGTATTTTTGTTCATGTATTCTACTATTTCCTCTTCTCTTTAAACCAACCAAGGCTCTTTCTGAATATTTTTTTTTCTTTTCATGTCTTGTTTTGTACTTATACGTATATGATACAGGTATAATGAGTCTGATGAGCCGGTATGTAGAGTCTGTAACATCGTCTTAAAGTCCGAGTCTCTTTGGGATTCACATCAAGTGTCTCGTAAACATCGTGAGGTGATGATCAATAATGTCATACTACTAATACTACTTATTTCTTCACTGCAGAATTATACATATAGCTATATATGTATGTGTGTGTGTATATATTAGTTTGTGCTTGATTATGGTGGTTGGTTATTTTGTTTTTATTCTTTTTACCTCCCAACTTTTTGACCATATGTAATCTTGTACTGTACTAATGAGAAGGCTGTGTTGGATTAGGCAATAAGCAATCTCAAAGCTGCTGCAGCTGGATTACCCAAAGGAAACAATGCAAAACCCGAGCCCCGTAAGGCGTCGCCTGAATCTAAACCTGAACATGTTGAAGATATTCAAAAACCACGACCTGAGAGCTCTAGAGAATCACCGAGGCCTCAGTTGTCTTCATCAGGGCTTCCTCCAGATTTTTTCGATAACATTGGCAAACAAAATCCGAACTCAGGTCTGAAATTTTCCCCCTTTTTCTTAAAACTGTTTAAAGGAATAATTTGGAATTGAAATGAGCTTGCTTTTTATTTTCGTTTTCAGTTTTGTTGTTGTTTTTCCTGAATTTTATGGTCGGATATCGCACTATCTGTTCTGCCTCTTGGCATGTCGCTGAATTTGTTTCACCTTTGTGTTTATCATGTTGTGATGTTATTTAAGGTGAAAGTACTGAAGGGATTAGACTTGAATCTCTAAAGTATTATTGTGGGTCGAAAATTGGAATTGCACTTGACTTGATACTTTGAATGAAATTGTAGAAAAGAACTCTGTTCAAGTGGAGGTTGAGAAACATAAAACTCCTAGTGGTAGAGAACTGACACAAGCATTGAAGATTACTGGTTCAGAAGCAAAGCAAGCAAAGGGAGCTCTTCCAGAAGGCTTCTTCGATAATAAGGAAGCTGATTTACTTGCGAGGGGCATAAAGCCTGTTAAGCCAGATGTCAAGTAAGTCCAATTCGATTCGTATTTATATCAAGTTTATATAAATAGTTTGCATGTATGCACCTGCCAGTAGCTGAAGACTCTCATCTCACGTCTTCAATCATAGACCTTGAATTCGGAGATAATGTTATTTACATTTTTATTTCTTTATTATTGAATTCAAAGCAGCTATCTCAAGTTTTGTCTAAACATTTATGAGCTAACTATATTTTGAACACAAGATTTTCTTTGTTTCATGTCTATCACTTCATTTTCTGTTCTCGTCAAGCATGGAACAGCCTGTTAATGTAAATTTGTGTTGAATTTTTGTTAAGAGATGAATACAAAGAATTTGAAAAGTTGATCCAAGAGGACTTGCAAGAGGTAGACAATCGTTTCGAAGAAGAGGAGGTAACACTACATATTTACATTTACATATATATATATATATATAAACATTTATTTATGTATTTATTTGTTTATTTATATATAGTATATACTCTGTTCAATGACACATTAAACTCTTCTAGTCCACTATAGGACATTTATCTAAATGAAAAGGCTGTAATAATTTTCTGTTGTTCCGATTATGCTGCAGTTTGATGCTGCTGAAATGATAGAAGAGGCTGAATCTGTGGAGCAAAAGTGAGTTTAGTAAGCAGAAATGCTCTTGTTGCATTCTCTTCCACTTTTTTTTTATTTTATTTTTCCAGAAAATAAAATGTCACTACGGAAATGGCAATATTTAAGCAACTGCATAAGAGTGGAACCCAATTATTTTACGAGATAGTTTTTGTTCAGTGTAAGGCGTGTGGCGGCGCGTCACTTGCGACCATGAAGAGCAGCACCCTTTTTTCGCCTCAATTTTATTTATCATTGGTCTTTTTCTGTTTCTATTTGTTCAGGACTTATAGGGAGAAAGTGGAACTCCTGAGGAAGAGGAAAGTGGAGTTGAAGACTGCTCGGTCTGCCAAGCAAAGCAAAGGCTCGAAGGAGGTTGTCAAAGAGAGGCCAAGTCCTGAGAAGTCATCCAGTGATGACGACAGTGATGAGAATTTTGCAGTCGATTGGAGAGCTCAACATTTGTGAATAAAACTTCTTTTTCGTCCTTCAAACGAAGATATTAAAAAAAAAAAAAAAAGAGTACTCCCAAAATTTGTTGGCATCCTTAATGATATGATCTTGAAGAGCTAAAAGGCCACAAAAGCCTCAAATGTGCACCATTTGACTGACTGGTTATTGCTCTTTTGTTGCAATTTTGTACACTTACAAGTATTTGCTGAGCTTCTGAGGTTGCATGAAATCCACCACAAGGATATTCCCCCTGTGGTTGGCACAAATTATTGATAGGGAAGGAGACATTTTTTTTTTTTTTTTCTATTCTACAGTCTAATTATTTATCTACTTTCTCAAGAAGGAATGAATTCCATCGTGTATATTAACATTTTCGGCTACCTATTTCATCACATTTCCAAAATACAAAGAATAAGATTTAACATCTCGAAATTCATACCGAGTAAATCAAAAGATATAAATTTATAAATAGAAGTTTACTAATAACTTAAAATTAAAATTGTTTTATATATGATTAACGATAGACTCAATTAGAATTTTTATGCTTAATGGAAATTATCAGAAATTTATATTGTGTTTGTGTCCCGGTTCTACACAGTTTCATTATGTGTAATACACTCATTTATGAAATTTTTGGTGATATTCATAAAATATTCAATAATATATGCATATAAAATAATGAATAAACTCTTTTGTTAAATAATTAATAAATATCATATTACATTTCATGCTTCTAAGACATCATTCTCAACAATTTGTTGTGTCAAATTTGCCACCAAATACAATATATGTCAAATTTGACATTTGATTACTATTCGTTAATATGTTTACTTTTCATTTAATTATTGCAACATTACATTTTTAAATTATTTTAAAATTAAAATTTATTTTACAACTTCCAAAATTAATGACTATGGTAAAAAAATAGATTTAGCATTTAAATGATATTATTCACTGAAATAAAAATAACATGTCAAATATATTATTGTCAACTTTTTGATGCCAAAATTTGATATCCAAATACTGCTAGGCGAAAGCGCGGATAGGTTCAATTGAATAACATAGAAAGTAAGCAACTAAATCTCATATGGATTCTCACAGTGCTGGGCATGTATACCATGTGGACTACTCCACATGTGTGTTTCAAAATTCAAATTTAATTCATCACATTATTTAATTTATAATTCATAATTCATTCTCATTAAATTATTCTTGAGCGTTCTATTTAGAATTCTATAATTTTAAAATTTTCATTTTGCCTTTAGTGTCTTGCAGGATTACAAGGACGGCGTGGGAATTTATGGACCTATAATTCTGAGTTTCAATAAAATTGATAATTAATTAAAACCCTATAATTAATTGTATTAATTTGAACAGTTGCTCCAATATAAATTTAGAATTGCACGTGTAATTATAGATATAATTTAATTTTAAACTGTGAAGTGTCCATTTGATATAACCATTATATATAGATCAATCCTTCATAAATAATTCATAATTAGAGCTAGGTGAAATCTGTTAACCTCTTTACATCTTTATCCTTGGGTAGTGTTGATTCTCTAATAGACTGTGATTCATGAAACAAATTCTTGAATCGAAGCTCCTACTAGTCCAAGTACCGAATCAATCATTAAGAGAATTATTTATCTACTTCTTTCTCAAGAAGGAATTGATTCCATCTTGTATATTAACATTCTCGGCTACTTACTTCATCACGTCTCCAAAATATAAAGAATAGGATTCAACATCTCAGAATCTGTACCGAGTAAATCAAAAGACACAAATCCATAAATAGAAGTTCGTTAATAACGCAGGATTAAAATCGTTTTATATATTACCATTGATAGACTCAATTAGAGTTTCTATGCTTAATAGAAATTATCAGAAATTCATTTTGTGTCTGTGTCTTAGTTCCACATAATTTCATTATGCGTAACACACTCATTTAATATCTTGCCATATTGACAGTGCGGATAACACCATTCTATTTTAATGGGAATGACATGTATTAGTAATGTTTTAATTAATGATTCTGAACTTTAATTCACTTCATTACGAACATTGTTCTGATTATTATCCTTAAATATTATATTCTCGCATATAACACTTATATACAACATTTAAGGTTACATAAATATTCATGAAATTTTCAGTGATATTCATAAAATATTCAATCAAATATGCACATAAAATAATGAATAAACTCTTTTATTAAATAATTAATAAATATCTTATTACATCTCATACTTCTAAAACATCATTCTGAATAATTTGTTGTGTCAAATTTGCCACTAAATATAGTATATGTCAAATTTGACATTTGATTACTCTCGGTTAATATGTTTACTTTTATTTAATTATTGAAACATTACATTTTTAAATTATTTTTAAATTTAAATTTATTTTTACAACTTCCAAAATTAATGACTATGATAAAAAATAAATTTAGCATTTAAATAATATTATTCACTGAAATAAAAATAACAATGTCAAATATACTATTGTCAACTTTTTGATGCCAAAATTTGATATCCGAATACCGCTAGGCGAAAGCGCGGATAGGTTCCACGCGGACCATGCTCTCGGCTCTTGTTTGTGAGGCAGAACAAAAACTATTATTTGTGATTAGTAATTAGACCATGGCGAAGTTAATTTCCTCAAATAACAGAAATTACAGTAAAGGATTTTAGGGAAGGTGAGATAAAAAAACAAAAAAGGAGAGAGAGAGAGCAATAAGTGTGTGTGTTTGAGAGAGAGGAAAGGACTTGATGTTTTAGGGGTATTTTAATCCCCATAGTCTCATTTTTTAACCACATGATCGAAAAAACCAAGTTGTCTTTTCTTTTCATAGGTTTTTAAGCATAAAGTTTGAATAAAAAATTTAACAAAACAAAAAAATTTGAACTGTAGTTGAAATTTATATATGAACCAAATACTACCTAATTCTATCTCATGAGTCATGACACAATGTAATCTAATTGGCCATATGTACACTAATTTCTTCAACAACATTATAGAAACTTAGGCAGCATAGTCTAATGAAATAATATAGTACGTATTGGGCATAGAACTAATGCCCCAAGGCCCTAAAACCCTATTAAACCAGCCTTTCTTTTCTCTTTCTTTTCTTCAGTCGCTCACTCTCTCATTATCTCTCTCACCTCTTGTAATGACTGAAAAAATCTCAGACTTTAAATAATACAATTTATTTATTTAAGCCAAGAATTTTCTTAGAAAATATTATGTGACTGAAAGATTTATGAAATTAATATCTGTATTCCTAAATTCTGTAGCAGATTTCATGTTAAGTTCATATTTTCGATCAAGTAAATTCGATCGATAAATTCTCACCGTACTTTAAAGCGGAATAATTTTCAGTACAAGTATAGTTTGAGAATCTTAATTTCAAGAATCTTCAAACACAGCATGATGTTAGCAGCATATAAAAAAATGCACTGACATTTTAAAGAAGAGAAAATCATTAATTGCCAGACAGCTAGGTTAAAGTCACAAGATAAATACCCATAGTGGAAGGGTACAATGAGAGCTCGGGAGTTGACACCGTCAGAAATAGCGTCATTCTCGGGATTTAATGCAGAAAAGTTAAATTTAGAATTTGTTCAGTCTAGAAGGTTTTATCTTAATTGAAATTAAGAAAAACTTTAAGAAATTTAGTGATTCATTATTTTGAAATTATTGTTACGAGTTATGAAATTATTCTTTCTTATATATATAAAAAAAAAAAATGTTCCACAAATTTTAAGAAATGCCAGTAAGTACAAGTTAAAAATGTCAGCTACGGTCTTAAGGAGGGTCGTCACACCTCTCTTAGCCATTTTTCATGGACGCCACCGGCAAGTTTTCAAGCAATAGAGATCGCTATCGAGGAAGCTCACCGCTGGAACCGCCAAACCCGAACTCTTGTCATGATCTAACTCTTTGTCACTCATCAAATGAAGATCAACTCCGAAAGTTTCAACTTGACAAAGATTAAATGAATTAAACAATATTCCTACTCGGTTTTAGCTCACCCCTGGTTTTTTGTTCAAGTAGAGAACCACTTGACTTGGGCAACCGAACTGATTAGAGGTGGTGGTAACTCACTTGGATAATTTAATATGTTTCTGGTCAGATATATTAATTTAAGGATCATGGATTTTATATAGATACTAGTAAAAAACGCGCGCAACACATTTAAAATAATAGTTATATAAATTGTTGAAAAAAAAAAGAAGAAAAAGAAGGATAAAATAAATAAAGACAACAATATAAAAGAGATCTGAACCAAAAGACAGGAAAATAGACAAAAAAGAAGAAAAAAACTTTTACAAAATGTTTCACAACTTAGGATCAGAGGTAAAATATATTTATAAAAGAACACATTTAAAAATAAAATAAATTAAAAAAGTAATTAAAATTTTTTTAAATAACTGTAAAAAAGTATTTAAAGGAGATATATTTAAAAATATATAAAAAGCAAGGATTAAAAGATGCAATAAAAAAATAAAGGAGGAAAAAGATGTAGTAAAAGAAGACGAAGGAGGAAAAAGAAGAAAAGAAAAATAAAAAGTAAAAAAACCTAAAAAAGTTAAAAAAAAAAAAAAAAAAAAACTTGAGGAATGAAACGTGGGGAGCAACGAAACGCACCCCTGCCCCGAAACTTATTCTCCCTTTTAGGGAGAGTATGGATAAGATAAGTATAACGATACTTAAATAATGTCGCATTTGAGAAAAAACTATTACACTGATGATGCTAGAAAAACAACAGCATTTATGAAAGTCATATTTAAAAAGGGAAAAAAAAAAAAAAAAAAACAATGAAATGTTTCATTTTTTAAAAGAAATAAGTACAAAACTGTAAAAAAAATGTGCAGGCGAAAGAAATTACAATGAGTAGTTAAAAAATGAAAGATATATGGTGGAAATTAGAGATAAATTACTCTGAGAGAATAATATTTGAGAGTGCTATAAAAAGAAAATAAGAAGTTAACGGGGGAAGGATAATGGGTATTAAATAATTGATTAATGTGAACCACTAGATGAAACGTTGAAGTACAAAACTCAATTCAAATTTCAAGCTATTCCCCTCTCTTATATATCTATAATCTATAATACGATTATAGACAAGCATTTTCAATTATATACACTTCACATAAAAAGTTAAAGAATGATGGAACAGAATGTGCTTATGTTGGATATCCTAAAGTGCGCAGACTACATAATCATCCATTTGTTTAATTAATAATTAATCTTAACGAAGCACTTTCAAGGTTGGATGAAATCTGGACCGTTTTTATATTCGATTAATTCACTGAAAGAATACAAGAAGTGTGGTTGTACAAATCAATTAGAAGTCCACATGGATGACTAATTATTTTTATGTAGCGACTTATTTTTTATTTTATTTTTATGTAGCAAAAGGAGGAAATTAATTAAATTAACTTAAGAAATATGGAGACCCCTAATTATTCTCGTCTTTTTGAAATTCGGCGATCCATTTGAGACATTAGACCTCATGTGGTTAGTTAGAAAAATTTATTAGCTTCACGTACATGATTATATACGTATAAAAGCCTCTAATATATATCACACCATCTTTTTCATTACTTTTTAACTCGTTACATTAGCAGTAGATTAGTTAAATTTTGATTTCTCTTTGTATATCTTTGTGTATGACACACTCTCTATCTCAAACCTGAAGAACTGATCGATATATGTTAATTTCATAGAAGTGTTTTGTATCATTAATGTTCCGAATTAAAATTTTCAGAGTTACTAAAATAAAGAATATCTATAATAGAAAAAAAAAAAAAAAAAACAGAAAGAAGAGAAATATCTTATCATGTTACGTAACACATTACAAAGTACGCTTATTAGTGTTATTACTATTTAATCTTCTATGAAATCGTTTCTAGTAAATATGCTCTAAAAGGTTTAGATTATAATGAAATTAAAATTCGTTTTACTAGGTTGATGTGTGACAAGACAAGATTCCTACTAAATACATATTTGACTGGGGGACCTCTACGTATTGATAGAATTAGGCAAAATCTTACTGTATTCATGCATTCAGGTCCTCATATATCAACGCATCTATTTATTATGATAAATAAGTCCACTTAAGCACGTATAATATTAATTCTGATTTTTTCTTCTTGATCATGATCTTCATTTTCTTTCATCTTCTTAAGATTAATATTAATGCTGAATTATAAGATTGTTAAGTTAGGGATGCAGATTCTGGTCTCAAATGCAGTCGCTTTATCTTAAACCAACACGTACTTGTATTCTGTTACAAAGATTAATTGAATCTCATACTACCACGTATTAACGTTTTGCTTCAAACAAATATTGATCATATAAACCATGCAAATTCAAACTTACAAGCAAAAACACGCTTTCCTAGCCTCGGATTTTCGGTCAATGTCTTCAACAAATCACTAATATAAATTCAATATCACAACTTCCTGAGTAAAAATCATCTCTAAATCAGTTTTCTAAACTCACTTCTCTTCAATATCATGAGACTTATCCGCCAACTCTTTGACAAAATGCGCTTCGCATTCGCGGATGTGGATTCGGAGGCGGCGACTGATGTTCCGCCAGGAAATGGCCACCGGAGCACTGAGTGGGCAAACGCATTGCTTCCAGTCTGCTTCGGAGCGTCGATGGCGATCAGTATGGTGTCGATACAAGCTCGGTCGGAGATTCCGTCGACCGTCCACTTGGTGTCGCTCGGCATTATGTTTGCCGCGGCTTCTTTCTTCGTCAGCAAATTCGTGGTTCTGAAGTTTCCGATGGCAGCTCATGTGCTCGAGCGAGTTGGAGTGTTCGTTATGGTCACGGCATTCTTCGCAGCCATGTCGGTTCCGCTTCCTCTGTGTTTCAGAGCAACTACTTGGGCGGTCTACGTGGTTTCCTTGATTGTCGTTTTGGTCTGCAATTGCTTATGAGGACCAGTATATGTGGAAAAATTATAGCTTGACACTTTGATGCTTTGTTTTTGGAAGTAAACTCTAATGCGATCGCTTTTATTGATGTTTCTTTGTTTGTTTGTTTATTTTATTTAGAAAATCATGTAGTAGGTGCTGTTTGAAAAATAAAGTATGGCTAGTGACATATGCAATTTCAAATGTTGGATTATAAACTTGAATTTGGTCCATTATTTTAATTGGACTTCAGAGAAAAAAAAAAAAAAGAACTGCAAATGAAATGCATATATGGTCGTTGATTTTGAGTTGGGTGGCACGTGGTTCTGGTGGCAGTAGGCGACTCGGCAGTCACGTGGTTTCGCAGATCGTGATGTGGTGTGGGCAGCGGTGTCGATGGTGGCAGTGATGGAGGCGACATGCGAAGGGAGGAGATGGCAACAGCTCGTGGTCTGATGGGCGACGACATTAGAGTTTTTTCGAGTTTT
Organism: Morus notabilis; assembly: GCF_000414095.1. Taxonomy (NCBI): domain Eukaryota; kingdom Viridiplantae; phylum Streptophyta; class Magnoliopsida; order Rosales; family Moraceae; genus Morus; species Morus notabilis. Next base: position 37,975 of record NW_010360231.1, on the reverse strand, counting down.
AATTTGTTGGAATGTGGTCATATGTTGTAATGTGAGATATTCTTTGTTGTTTTTAATTGTTCATTTCTTTTTGTAATATTTTTGGCCGTGTTTGTATTTTTTTTTTTTGAATGTGATTTTGTTTTTTTAAAATTTCTAAAACATAAAAATAAAAATCTGTGTTGGAATTGTTCAAGTTTAAATATAAGAAGGCTTGTAGCTTGACAAATAAAGTTTTGCAATTCCTTTCTGATGAATTATGATTTGGTGATTTCATTATTATAAAGAAAGTTGAGTTATAGTAAAGAACATAGAAATATGCAGACATTTGCAATTCCTTTTTGATTTCGTGATTTCATTTTTAAGAAGTATACTCAACTTTGCAATGATTTTGTTAATATAGCGAAATCCGAACTTGGTCGGGTCGTAGGATTAAATTGTCGTTTTAGGGTTTTTATCTGCTATTGTGGAAATGCTTTTTTGGTTTTTCTATTATTTTAAAAAAAAAAAATTGGGTAGGCGCTTTTATGTGTTTGTTTAAAGAAACTTTCTTTCTCTTGAAATAATTAGGTTTCATTAAATTCAATTATTTGACTTTTTGTATTTAAATCTGAATATCAAAGATTTTATTTTATTGTTTTTAGAATTTTGGTGATTCATTAGTTTTTTTTTTCCCCTTTTCTCATTATGTAAGGATATGAGGGTATGTTTGGTTTGATGGAATGAAATCAGAATAGGAATAGAAATATATATATATATATATATATAATGAAATAAGAATGAGAATAGAATAATGATTTATTCAAATTCCATTGTTTAGTTGAGCATTAGAATTAATATTAGAATCACAATTATTATGTTTGTCTAGACATTAAGAGTACAAGTTTTTGCTAAAATACCCTTTTCATTTTATTCATTAATAATGTATTTAAACTAAATTCAAATATTTTTCAAGTTATTTTTTTACCTCGATGTTTAAAGTGAATATTTTATTTGATATATAACCAGTATTCAAATAATAAAATAAAAATAAACTATATAAACAATATCATTCTAACATAAAAGTTGTCAAATGTATTCTGCATGATTACATTGACAAAATAAAACACAAATATTCTAACATAAAAGTCCTAAAATGTATTCTGCATAATTAAATCGATTAAATACTAAAACATAAACCAAATGCTTAAATATGTCTCTTCAAATTTAGCAAAGACTAGAGGAAAATGGTATTTAAAGTAAATTTTCAATATTGGGAGGGATAATTTAGAGAGAGATAATTTTAGTTAACATCTATTTTGGGATGGAATGATCATTCAACTAGTTCACTTTAGTAATTGTGATTAAACCATTTGATGGAATATCAATTCTATAAGAATAGTCATTCTTAAGTCTTTTTGTGCAACTAAACATAGGACTAACTGAATTTTACGAATTGTCACTCCATTCCATTGGTCATTCTATCACACTAAACGTACCCTAAATGTCTTTATATGTATGGCAACATATATTATTGTAACTAAAATAATTAGGCATTTTTTTTGAACGATAATGAAATTATTTATTAAAGAACCACTAAAGAGCTATGATATAAGGCAACACTAAGACCTTGTTCATTTCGCTGATTTGAGTTTAGAATTCGAGTTGAGATGTGACTTTATGTGAGAGCTTTTTACTGTAGCAAAAAAGTTAGATGTGATTGTTTATGAGAGCTTTTTACTGTAGAAAAACTCGAATCAGCGAAGTGAACATGGCCTAAAGTTCAAGAAACGGGTGTCACTCACATGACTAGACAATACAAACACACTCTTATCACAAAAATGGAGAGAACTCCTCCACAAAGTGGCACTAAAAACAAGGTTCGGCCACGTAGAAATGACCCAAGATGAGCCATATCCTAGTCCAACATTGGACCCATGTCACACAACTCAGTATTAGAGCGATGTGAAAACCAGCACCCTCTATCTGAAAGACATACTGCAGACATAGATTGGTGGGAAGACCAACCTCTAGCTGAGACAAAATATCGGTAGATAGGGAAGCATCACCGTTATTACAATGCAAACATAAATAAAAACCATAAAAACATTAAAATATCTATAAAGATCCCAAAAAATACCCAATAAGATCGAGCCCCTTAGCATCAGAAATATGCGAAGATCGGTAAGAACAGATTCGAGAAAAAGCTCCCTCGCCTCCCTCTTTCAACCTAGTTCCCGTGGTTTCAGTGGGACCCTGCAGCAGACACGTCCTAGATCTATGGTTTAAAAGTAGCAGCCTCTTCCCCTAACACTGCTCCAAATCAAAAACTTTCAACAAATGACACGAACTCGACCAAAGTGACTTTTGCGACCTTCTCGGCAGTAGCATTCAACATGAGGAAGGCGAACCACAAAGCAAAACAAAATCCAGATTCGCCAAGATCCACCCTACCCATAGAGGAGCACCACCCACTTGCAAAACAAGGCAAAAACAAAAAAAAAACAAAAGAAAAGCAGATAACCACACAATGCCGGAAGGCTGGAGATCGACAGGAGGCAGCTCGGCCAACTCTGGGCCCCATAAAGCGTAGACTTTCCAGCAGCTTTTTGAGTGGAGAAACCCTAGCCACGTAGGGGGAGAGAGAGAGAGAAAAAAAAAAACACACAAGTAGCATAGGTTAAGTGCACCATGTTTTTATTTATAAGTAGGCATTTTTATATCCAAGATATTCTAATTAGGCATTCCTATAAATCACCCTTAGTAATTTGCGTATAAAATAATCTGTTAGATTCCTCAAAATATCCGGCTAAAATATTTTTATGTTATGTAATCTGCCAAGAACATTATCTATTAGGTTTCTCAACTTATTCTGCTAGATTATTTCTCTGTTTTGTGATGAAATTCCATTTGGCTAGTAACAATAATAATTTGTTAAATTACTCAAATTATTTTGCTGAATTGTCTTTCTATTTTATAATCTATCCACAAAATCTGTTAAAATCTCAAAGTATTCTACTGGATTACTGGATTATTTTTATGCTCTATTGGATTCCTGAAAGAGATTGCACTAGCGAAGGTTATTTTTCCAGAATCCACTTACAAAAATAAATAAATGACATTTACCAAAATTTCATAACAAAAATCCAAATATTCAATTACAGCATCAAAACAGATTACACACACACATGCGAGGGTTGTAATTGCTTGCTATATCAACATTCACATGTCAACCCACAACAATTAAATCGATGACGAAAAATTGTAACAGCTTTTGGCTGATAATAAAAACATTAGAAGTTTGATGTGTCTGATGTAAGACCGGGATAGGATAAAGAACAAGCATAGAATTTAGAGAGAAGAATAGAATCAAGAAGAAATATAATTATGATAGAGAAGAAGAACCACGAGTGAGATAGAAATCGATGAGAGAATAAGAACTCAAAATATGGAAATTGGAAACTGAATATTTTAATCATCAAACTCTGAATAAGAATTACATTCACAAAGGTATTTTTAAAAATCTAAAACTAACAAAATAAACTTCACTGGATTCAAAATAATCATGCAAGATGAACATGATCCTAATCTAAAATTAAATACTAACCATAAATCATATCGTAAAAATACTCTTGCTAGTCATTTTCTTTTTCTTTATCCTCTCTTTATTCTCTTCTCCGTCTCGACCTTTACGTCTGATGGGACATTTTCGCACTTCTTGACATTTTTGCTCGGATCGCTATTAGATAAATGGGACTTAAATCGAGTGATACCTCCACCCTTGATTTCTAGGCCACAAAAAGAACATATCACGCCATTGCTATTGCCCTCTATGGGGGAGCAATACTTCCATGCCCAATCTCGTTTGTTCCCGGCACTTCCAGTAGTCTTACCTGCGAATATTACCATATGTAGGGGGATCCCATATCATAAATATTATGAATTAAGTTAAGAGTAATTAGATAAATTACAAACCATGTAAAGTTAATCAAAATGCTAAATTGGTTGCCAAAAAAAAAAAAAAAAAAAAAAAAAAAAAAAAAAAAAAAAAAAAAAAAACTGATCATGTAATTAAACAACTAAAAATAGGTCCCAATAAAATCATTAGAAGCTATGCATAGTACTGTGCATATGGTTGATGGTACAGAATTCAATTAGATTATTATCAGCGGCCTAATTTATAGAATCGAATAGCACTAAGAAAATTTAAACTACGTCCACGTCGTATCTAGCTCTAATTTTGCTCTAGGAGCATAGTCTAGGTAGTCGTTTCACAACTCTAGTCACAAAGATCTCATATATTGATCTGAAATATATAATCTACAAGGTTGCACACCAGACCTTTTGCAAAATGCACCTATAAGGTATGTTTCTATGGCATGTGCGGATAAAGCAACCTAAGGTTCTACATTCCTACACGTAATGATATGAAAAAATTAGTAATAAAAATAAATAATAAAATGTTCTAGCTAGAATGTTTTAGTACTTTTTGCGGCATCTTTTAGGCTAGTACTCGGTACAATATTGATTGTTTTCTCTCACGTGGCATGACTTTCTTCATTTGTTCCACCAACGGCCAAGCTTAAGCAACTACCCTGACTAATATTTTCACCAAACACTTCAGCTGGCTCGGTCCTTGGTGTCGTTTCTAGACATTTTGCGTTTTGATAACAATCTTCCATCCGAGGTTTCACTCGGATTTTCCTTGAAATTGAATTGAATTTACTTTTGAATTAAATTAGGTTTTGCTTAATCGTTATATATTTGTATACCCTCATTGAATTATCGACACTTCTTATATTAATGCGGCGCTCTTTGTACCAGCCTAGGCGTCTAAGCGCTGGATGTGCTACCCAAATTAGGCGTTTTCTCTCCTTTGGGCACTGCAGTACGCAATTGTGGTGCCTAGGCGATACAACTTTTTGCAAAAACGTCTTCAAAAGCCTCTTTTTCAACGGATCGAGCTAAGAATTAAATTCGAAATATTCTAAATTTCTTCAAAGGCCCCAAATTTTCAAGTCCCACGCAACATGTGTAATGACTAAGAAAATTTCATACCTTAAATAATACAATTTATGTATTTTTAAGCCAATGATTTTCCTAGAAAATATTATGTGACTGAAGGATTTAAGGAATTAATATCTGTATTCCTAAATTCTGTAGCAGATTTCATGTTAAGTTCATGTTTTCGATCAAGTAAATTCGATCGATAAATTCTCGCCGTACCCTAAGGCGGAATAATTTTCAGTACAAGTATAGTTTGAGAATCTTAATTTCAAGAATCTCCAAACATAGCATGATGCCAGCAGCGTATAAAAAAATGCACTAACATTTTAAAGAAGAGAAGATCCTTAATTGCCAGACAGCTAGGTTAAAGTCACAAGATAAATACCCATAGTGGAAGGGTACAGTGTGAGCTCGGGAGTGGACACCGTCAGAAACAGCGTCATTCCCGGGATTTAATGTAGAAAAGTTAAATTTAGAATTTGTTCAGTCTAGAATTAATTTTAAGACTTGAAACAGTTCAAGATATTACGCAAGTGAGAATTTAATGTGATCTCGAAGTAGTCAGAAATTAATATTAAATTGTAAATAAGCAGTAGAAAAGGAATCGTCGAAAACTAGAATTTTCTGTCAGCTAAGTTACTTACCTACAGTCAGTATAATTTTTAGCAATTTCAAGAGAAACTTAAGAGAGTGGACAAAAGTACAAGAGGTAGGATTTATTTTTCTCTCTCTTATTCTCCTCTTGGCCGGCCATGTATAGTAGAAATAGAGTCAAAATTTGGCTAGTTGAGTGTGATAGAAGGTTACAAGTTATGGTGTGATGTGATGGTAGTGGTTGAAGGGAAATTAATGGCAATTTTGCTTCTCCTTTTCTCCTTCCATAACCGGCCAAGAAAGGGGAGAATTGAACCAAAATTTGGTTGATTGAAGGAGTTGATGTGATGTTAAAAAATTATTTCCAAGTTGCCTATAAAAGGAACCATCATAGGATAAGCCTCATTTTTTTTCTCCTCTCCTTTTTCCCACATCAAAAATCCGGCCATACACACCATTTCCTCTCAAATATTTTCTCTCACTCTCTCAATCTTGAGCCACTATCAAACCATAGAAGAAGAAGAAGAAGAAGAAGATCAAAAGATCTAGGAGGAGACTAGTCAAGCCTTCCTTCAAGGGTAAAGAAACTCTAAATCCTCTCTTTTTCATGTTTTGGGAAAGTTTGAAATAGAGAAATATTCTTCTCAAATTTCCTTATACTCTTATAGTTTCAAGCCATTAACAATCCTAGAGGAGTTCAAGGGTTTTTCAAGAGAAAGAGAGAATTCTTCAAGGGTAAGTTTTTAAACTCCCCTCCATTAATTCTAGCCAACTTTAAGCTTGGATTTATGGATGTAAATTTGTGGTTCTTGAGGAGATAAGATTGTAATAAGGGTGTGTGAGTTTTATGTTGGTTGTGTGAGTTTTGAGGTTAGTTTTATATGGTATGCTTATGTTTATCTAAGTTGCTTATTTTTTGTTAGAGGAAAAATTTTCCGGTTGATTTGAACACGGAAGTGAGAACCATAGAGCAAGATTTTTAGGTGTTCCAAAGCTTAAACTTGTAGCCCTTTATGTTTTGAACATTTTATGTGGCTGTGACAAAACCCCATTTTAACTCTAAAAGCAAGTTTGAAGCCATTTTACAAAAACGGACAGGCTGTCCAAAACAATTTCAAAAAAAAAACTGGCAGCCATTGGTTCAGCCAAACGAGATCTTTAGAGGCTGAATCTCTGTTTTTCATACAAATGACAATTTTAGCTTTCGATTGGATGAAGAACTTTCATGAAGAACAAATTTTTAAAATCCAATCCTAAGATGTAGTAAAATACAGATTTCCGAAATGGCACAGTTTTAGACTAAAACAGTTTCAAGAAAAACAGCAGCCACTGTTTTCAGCCAAACGAAGCCTTTAGAGGCTGAATTTCAACTTTCTCTAAAAATGAGAATTTAAGATCTCGTCGAGATGAAAAATTGTCGCGAAGAATAAATTTTTGAAATCCGACTTTAAGATACACTAAAATGCAGATTTTAAAAACTGTACAGTTTTAACGAAACAAAACTAACATAGTGTTGGTTTTAACAAAAAGTGATCAAAGAACCCGAAATGTGATTTTAGTAAAATATTATGGTGTTAAACATCGCTTTAACAGAAGTATTCATAAAGAAAATTTTCAAGAAAAATGATTTCTTTAAAGAACATAGTGGGTTATCAAGCAAATCATCCCGACGGGCACCTACGAGCCCAACACGATAGGTCCTTAGGATTTCAAGGATTTGATGTGGGTCTAATGCCCGCATTGATTTAAGAGACTCTGTTTGAGTTTAAATTTCAGCGGCCTAAGAGTTAGAATGCCGTTAATAAGTTTCTAGGCCGAATTGGGCCTTAAT
>NW_010360231.1:13288-30388 GCF_000414095.1 Morus notabilis | reverse complement strand
TGTAAATCAGGTAAGTAGGAATCTCGCCTACAGCATGAATAGATTTTAAAGAAAAAAAATTACACATGTTATATATATACATGTTTATGCTTTAAGTATTGTATGCGATGCCATGTCATGCTGCATACACCTTAATAAGTCAAGAGGAATTTATAAGAATAATCTCAGTTGAGTGCCGTACCAGCCTCCGACCTAAGGGAGGTAACTCAAGCTCCACAAGGGAGAAAAAAAAATAATGTCCTTCGACTTAAGGGAGGCATTCAAGTTATAATCACGGTGTCGCGGAGGACCTTGCAAACCCTCACGTCCCGATGATTGCGCGCAAGTGGTACGTGAGCACTCGGGCCCATCAGTAAGAAAGATAAGATAAGATAATAAGACTATGATAAGACATCATAATTAAGCATAATCAGCTCATGCATAGTTATTCATGTGTACTTACAATTATTTTGTGAGATATAGTTCCTACTTGCTGAGCGAAAGCTCCATCAGATATGTTCATGCTGTAGGTAAGAAACCTATCAGCAATTCTTGAAGGGCAATGGCGAGCGGCAGACGAATGGTGGAGATGGGAATGGATACCGCTCCCGCAGTTATCTTCCGCCGTAAGTTTAAGAAAAAACATGTATATGTCTATATGATTCAAAGGTTTCAAGCATGTATGTTTAAAAAGTATACGTACATATGTATGTTAAGAAAACTGAGGCTGTAGCTAGCAACCCTAGTTTTGAGTATTTAAGTTTTAGAACGTTGCAACAGTGCATGCAACAAATAAATGAATTTTAAACACGACGATTTAAATGATTGATTTTAAAAGGACTTTAAGATGTACTTGAATTTAAGATTTCTCACGAAATCCATTTTAAAGTCAAATGAGATTGCCCGATTGAATTGGTTAGTTTTAGAAAGGCTTTGAAAGAGTATTTGAAATAAGAGTTCAAACGCTGCTCCGTTTAAAGGATATTTCTAAAAGGTTTTATCTTAACTAAAATTAAGAAAAGCTTTAAGAAATTTAGTGATTCATTCTTTTGAAATTATTGTTATGAACTATGAAAGTATTTCTTCTTATATATATAAAAAAAAAATGTTTCGCAAATTTTAAGAAATCTCAATAAGTACGAGTTAAAAGTAAGTTATGGTGACGACCTCTTAAGGAGGGTCGTCACAACATGAGACTGCTCCAAGACACAAAGTAACTAAAACGTCACCAAACCTACAAACAAAATATAAAAAACATGCGTAAAGCTCACAAAAATCCAGAGAACCAACTCTATATTAAGCTTAAATGATACTTAATTCGTGAGTAACTCATTCATCAGACAGCTCAAAGAAAGGACAAGTTAGGAGGCTTAAATTATCTCCTATAAATAGGGATTTGATAGTAGGTATTGTATCTCTCCGCATTCTGCTAAGCTACTCTCTCTTTAGATTCTCTCTCTAAATCGCTTTCATATCTCTCGTTTATTTTTCTGGACATTATTTTCTAGTTCTAGCATTCAATTGACTCGAGTCAAATCGGCCTGCGATTCCCGATTGACACTCGAAAGCAGTTATTAACTCTCTAAACATGTAGAATTCACCCTTTTACATTATTCTTAATAGGTTTATTTAAGAAACCCTACTTCATTTCTCCCCTACTTTTTGTTTCTTTTTCAAAATTTTATTGTTTTATTTAGAAAAAAGATTAAATTGGGATTTTATATTTTTACCCCTCTACCCGAGGTCAGCTCAGGAGTCAATCGAGGTAGACAACGGGGTCCTACTCCTACGTGTTCTCACTGTTGACAGCTGAGCTCGACTCAAATTTTGATCCAACGGCTATATAGTCTCCAAGGTTCCTCGTGATAGAATCTTACTTGTTAATCTTATGAGCACATGAGAACTTTTTATCACTAAAGGTTCAAATCCAGTACGCTTATTAAAGTCTTTACTAGTGCGGTTACATCTACACAATACGCACTTACGAAAGCTTTCACAACAGTAGGAATCTTTTTCTTTTTCTAAAGGACTGTGGAAATACGATAAATCTTTTCCATGAATACATAAACAACAACCTTTTTGTTCATTTTAACGCTGCTTCCCAATTCAAATTACTATTCTCTCTGAAGTTTTTGAAGTCAGCAAGCTAAACTTTGTCCATGGCTAACCTCGCCGGCTCTTCCTCTGTTCCTCCGGCAATACAAGCTATAACTCGTTCATATATATATATATATATATATATATATATATGTCCCTTTCTTAATATCTAATAAGCTTTTATTAATCATATCCATCAGGAAAATACCGACATAGAGGAATTGATATATGAAGCTATATCAAATTGGGTGTCTTACCTTAACAAAGAAAAAAAAGAATCATTTCGGAAGGTGATCCGAACTTCCTGCGATCACTTGGTGTCCCTTTCGTCTGATCTCATTCACATCCCCACACCAGATACTCCTTGCCAAGTGTAAGGCATTCTTACAAAATTTTTGCTACTATCACATTTACGCTTATGAACAATCTGTTTATTTCTTCTTTCATTAACCAATTTTTTATTTTTTATTTTTAAAGTTGTCAGGACCCAAATGACAATTGGCTCTGTTTAAGCTGCAAAGGGGTTTTCTGTAGCCGTAATGTTAACATGCACTTTCAAGACCATTATCGCAAGACACTTCACTGCTTAGCATTTCAAAACAAGTACTATCTAATTGCCTATTTCTATAGAAGTTAGAACTCTCTCTCTTGTTTAGGTTCGAATTTATTTGTCTAATTTCCTAAATGTGGCGTTTGAAGAACAGAGATTTAGTATTTTGGTGCAACTCCTGCAATGCTTTTTTAGATGCGCAAGTGATCGAGGAACTCCGTCCTCTCTACATAAAGGCTTACATACAAAAATTCGGTGAGGCCCCCACCTTTTACTTTTAGGGCAGTTTCACACCCACCATGGCATTGGCGAATATATCACCAAAGAGATTTAATCCTTAACTTCAATAATAGATGCTTCAATGTTAGCCCTTTATATTTTCATCTGTTGTGTACGTACTTTGCTCATATTGAATTTCTATGTGTCTTTTCGAAATATCATGTTTTACCATGTCTTCAAAAATGCTATAAACTTTACATGTATTTTCTTTTTCATGTTAAAATTCTTCCAGGCATAGATTCCGAGAATCAAATTTTTGGAAATGGTCATATTAGCATTCTGAACTTATTTCCAAACACTAGAAAGCAGACGCTGTAAACTTCCTTTTGTTTTATTAAAATAGTTTCTGACATTTAAATTTTCAATTGAAATTCCATAGCCCTAAAGGGTCCTTTAGCAGCGGCACGACAAAGAAAAATACAGACCAGCTCATCATGTTCCACGGTTCAATCCATTGAGAACAAAGAGGACAAAAGCTGTGTAATGAAGACGGTAGGTGGAGGTTTATTTTTTGCGTTTTATATTGAAGAGAGAAAAAGGAGATTAAGTTTAATCTTCTAAATTAAACCCGTTTATATGGTTTTTGTTTTTGGGTTGATTTATTTTTAGTCCCTAAACAATATGATAAATCCTATTTTAGTCTCCGTTTTGATTGTCATTGGGCGAGTCCTCCATCTATCAAGTTAATTTTGTAATTTTACATCTTAGGGCACAACTAACAGTCGGATGGATAAGAGGTATGAGTTTGGACATTTTGGTAGATTAGAGACTCATTTTAAAGTGTTCTAAAGGTCAGGATCAAAATGAGATTTTTGCCTATAACTCAGGAACTAAAAGTGAATATGACCTTGAAGATTGTGATTTTATTTTTTTGACTCTTCCTTTTAGTATATTCATCTAATTTTTACTTTGCTAAAGATTTTTTTTAATCTATTTTTATGTTTTAGAATCCATCTCAAACCAACAACTCCTGCAACGGAGAAATAACATTTTTGAATTGGAAATGTAAATGCGGGGAGACAGCAGATTTGAAGATATCTGAAACAACAGAAAATCCAAATAAAGTTATTTCTTGCTGCCCAAAAAAAGGGGATGGTTGCAGTTTTTTTGCACGTTGGGAACGAGATGATCCAGCATGCTCTATTGTTGGGGGCTCATCTTCGAATCGAGAAATTAGTTTGAATTTTAAGAATGCTGCAGCTCAAGTTCCTTATATTGGTGCTTCAACATCAAACCCGGGGATTCTTGAACGGATCGTGGCTTTGGAAGCAAACGTTGCTGCTGGAAAAATGCTTGTTTTGTTCAATTTCTTGGTTGTGTTTCTGTGCTTATTTCTTGTGGTCTGTGTAATGGTTAAAATTTAAGTGTTTGTATTCATCTATCTATGCTAAGTTGTTGGGATAATGTTCTTTTTTTCTTTTATATTATTTTAGTATGGATGTTAAAAAATGTTGAAAAACACGGATTTCCTCTACTAGGAAATATTGTATTATATGATAAAGATTATACACCTAGGAAATCTTGTGTTACTGACTTGTATCATGATTTGTAGAGTCTATATTAGGATAGCTTTTGTTTCTTGGGAATTTCTCTGATTATCCTTGAAAAAGTGGACTACCGGTAGGTAGTCCTCAACTTTTCAACGGTCAGATACGCATCAAAATCTGTCTGTTATACATTCTTTTCAAATCTAATGTGATTGTGACTAAATCTAACGGTCAAATTTAGAACTACCGGTAGACCGGCTTACTGGAGAAGGTCGGTCCCGTCTTTCTTCTTTTGTTGCTGATTATGTGTATGACTCTAGGGCTGTTCCTCTATTATTTGAATGAGTTATTTATCTTTTTACATCCTATATTTTATTTTTATTTAGAAATATACTATCGGTTTTTAATCTCATTAAAATTATACTTTTGGTTTAAGGACTAAATTGCTAAACAAGCAAAGTTCAAAATTCTTTTTTTAAAAAGTGAAAGATAATAAATAAAGAAAAGCAAAGTGCCATTTATAAGAGACAACCTCTAGACAAATATACAGTTAAAAAAGGGCACAAAAAGGTAAAGCGCTAAAAAAGTGGAGTTAAAGGAAATAAAATTTCAAAGGGTTTTAAGGTCAAGTGACTATGGTAGAGAAATAGAGCAAAAAAAAAAAAAAAAGTAGGGGAAAAAAAAAGGAAGCCATGGAACCGATTGGACTACCCAAAGTGAATGGTGAAGACCATACGGCTCTTTTATTATAGTTATTACTTATTAATATTAATATTGAGACCTTCTTGATAGATTGGTAGGGTCAATTCTTGATAATTATTTTTGGTCAAAATTACTTCAGATTAAAAAATATATATAAAACAGTTAATTTTTTATCTGATGACTAAAAACTAAAAAAATAATAATAATTAATTTTTTTTAAGCCTACTAGAGAATTTCCCATTATGATTAAGACTAGATAAGGATTAATTTTGGGATTTCACATCTTTACCCCTCTGCCCAGTCAATCGAGGGGTCCTCCTCCTACTTGTTCACACTGTTGACGGCTGAGCTCAACTAAAATGTTGATCCAACGGCTATAGATAGGCTCAATCCCAAGATGTTTCCAAGGTTCCTCGTGATGGAATTTTCCTTTTCTTAATCTTATGACAACTTGGGAGCTTTTTATCGCTAAAGATTTAATGCACTCACTAAACGTCTTTTAACTAGTGGGGTTACAACAACAACATTGAAGCTTTCACAACACTAGGAATCGTTTTGAATTTCTTTTTCTAAGGGAGTAAGGAAGTGCGACGAATCTTTTGTGTGTGAATACACAGACGGGAAACTTTTTATTCATTTCAACACCGCTTCCCAATTCTGAGATACAGATAGTTTTTGAAGTCAAGAAGCTAAACTTTCTCCATGGCTAACTGTACTGGCGATTCCTGTGTCCCTCCGGTTATAAGCTACAACCATTGAAAACTCATTTATATATATATATATATATATAAATAATTTCTTTTCTTAATCTCTAATAAGCTTTTATTGATCATATTCATCAGGAAAATACCTACATAGAGGAATTGATATATGAAGCAATATCAGGTTGGGTGTCTTACCTCCACATAAAGAAATCAAGTCGGGGTGAGCTTCGAACCTCCTGCGATCACTTGGCATCCCTTTCGTCTGATCTCGCTCACATTCCCAAACCACATACTCCTTGCCAAGTGTAAGGGATTCTTATAAAAAAAATTTTGCTACTATCGTATATGAATCATCTGTTTATCTCTTCTTTTTTTCTGAACCAATTTAAAAAAAAAAAAAAAGTTGTCAGGACCCAGATGACAATGTGCTGTGTTTATGCTGCAAGGGAGTTTTCTGTAGCCGGCTTGTTAACAAGCACAATCAAGAACATCGTGGCAAGACAGACCACTGCCTTGAATTTGTCTACAGGTACCAGTATCTAATTGCCCATTTCAGAATGTTAAGCAGAAAGATATCTAGATTGACAATACAACATATTTTGTTGAATATACAATATTGAAAAACTTATAACTGCTTGAAACATAACCAAATTCGGCACCCTTTTCAGATTCCATAAAACTTGATATTTAGACACCTAACACTTTAATTAGTACCAAAAACGTGTCCTCATAAGCCCTAACAATTTACTTTAATGGGGGCAGCATAAGCAACAACATGGCTCGACAATAGCAACCTAAGCTCCCTCAAACAAGGTAGATTTGGTTTAGCACCAACTCATTACCAGATTATCACAGAGAGACCAAGTTGACCAAACCAGAAAAGTGAAAACTTGCTAAACAGGGCAGGGCACAAACACTACTATTGAGGACAGAAAAGAGTGGAAGAAATTAAAAAGAAAAAGACAATATCAGATGATAATCATTGGTAGGCAGAATACAAAACAAGACATTATCAATAAATCATGGGAACCATATACAAAGAAAAACTCATGTACCTTGATGGCAAAGAAACAACCAGAGAGCTTTTACTGCAGGACGGCAACAAGCTCTGAGGAAGCGACGATCCGAAAAGACCAGCCACGAAATATATGGAGCTGCAGCGACAGGCCTAACCTAACGGAGATCTTACTTTCAAATTCATAGTTTTTAGATTTGCGATTGGGGTTGGGGAAAATAAGAAGCCACACGGAGCCCTATATATCTAAGGGCTTGTTCTTTTAGAATTTAACTTGAGTATAATTCTTAAATTGAATTTGAATTATAATGTGAATTAAAGTTGTAATTTGAGTTTGTGTTTAGTTGTGTACATTTGAGTTATGGTTTGAAATAAAAATCTTTTTAAGTTTGTGTTTGAGTGAGTCAAAACTTAAATTTGTATTTAGATAGTATTTTAATAAAAACTCAATGCTGATGAAAAATTTTAATAGGGTATATGGGTGAGGTTTTATTCATCTTTTCGTTGTCAACGCATAAAAAAAAGCATCTCAATCAGAATTAAAACAAAAAAGTTATAGCATTTTTAATAATAGAAAAAACACTATTCATTAATTTGAGTTCGAGTTTCTGAACTGGAGTTGAAGGAAAAATTTGAACTCGAGTTCAAACTCGAGTTTAAACTCAAGTTCAAACTTAAAAAAACATGAACTCGAATAAAGTTGTAACTTGAGTTGCCTTTTTTTGAGTTTTATTCATCTTAAAATTACGGAGTTATTCTTTTACAACGAAACTCAATAAAAGTTTGAAGTCAAGTTACAATTTTATTAAAATTTATGTTCTTTTGTAAAATTTGAGTTTGAACTCGAGTTTGGGGCTAAACTCAAGTTCAAATTTTCCTTTTAACTCGAGTTTATAAACTCGAACTCAAGTTAATAACAATTTTTTTTCTATTTAATCAGTGTTTTTAATTCTGATTGAGATGTTTTTTTCTATACATTCACAACGAAAAGAATAAAACTCCACTCATATATTAAAATTTTTTATCATAATTGAATTTTTATTAAAATATTATCTAAATACAAATTTAAATTTTGACCCATCCAAACACAAACTCAAAAAGATTCTCAGTTCAAATCATAACTCAAATGTGCACATCCAAATACAAACTCAAGTTACAATTTTAACTCAAGTTATAACTCAAACTCAACTCAAAATCATCACTCAAGTCACTTTAACTCAAAAATACAAAAGAACAACCCCAACATTTGAAGTTGGGGTGCCTTTTTGTTGTCCCTGTTGCTCTTTTCCTCTCACTTTTTGTATTGTCTAGGTTTTTTTTTTTTTTTTTTGTTGGTTGTTGTTTGCTTTTGTATGCCTTATCTACCGAAAAAAAGACGAACATTTAAACAAATAATGGTTCCATTCACACATCTTTTTACTCTATGTAGGGGTTAGATTTAATCACTTAATCTCAACCGTACACGTGTTAACTCAAGTCGACTAGACTTGAATACCATCATTTAAGAGGACCTCTCAAAATGATTCAATAGCTCAAGAAGATTAGAAGACGATCCAGAGTCAAGATCAGCTCAGAACGACTTCAGCATCTGGAGTCGACTACGACTGCTCAGCAAAGTTGAGGAGTCGTCTTCTTCAAAGAATATTCTAAGAATCTTTTGAAGAATCTTTCATTTTGAGATTTTAGGAAGCTACCAAATCGTACCAAAGGCGGTCCAAATCTCTAAAAGATACGGATTCTACAAGGAAAGTTGAATAAAAACACAATCAGAAAAGTCAACTTTATTCAAGAAAGGGAAACTAACCTTAATTGAGAAACAAAAGTTTGCAGCTATAAAAGGAAGACTTCCTCAGCGTCCAGAGCATGATTCCAAGACACACAAGTTCTTGCACTACCTCTGCAACAAGCCCTAGAGCCGCCCTCTCTCTCTTTTCCTCCATTATTGTCTCTCTCAAACTTTATCAAGCTTTTTCATACTATTCTCTACATACATAGTGCAAACAACAGACACTACAATGAACGTACCCTAAATTATCAAGGAACCACTATAAATGTCAGTCTCTCTTCTTTATTTTTTGTACTTTATTTTATCTCTCATACTCTAAATCATCTTAGGCAAACGGATCAAACATCTACCACTCTGCGAATTAATCATTATCCCCTAATACAAATTCTAATGTTGGAAATTAACCTCCACACCCTCCACACTCATTTCCAAATACAAACTACACAAAATTTTAAAATAATTAAATTTATTTTTTACTCATCCCTATTATTCTAAAATTACCCTTAAATATTTTCATAAAATTATTAATCTTTACAGCTTTATTTTCTTTTCACATTCACCTTTCCATGTTACTTCTTTACATTAATATTTCCTTTCTCTATCTCTCTCTATTCTTTTACGGTTTTTGATAATGTTTTTTTTTTCTCAATAAAACTTTAGGCAAGAGTATTTTTCATACATAAAAGAAAATTTACTATTAACTAAATAAAGGACATTTGCAATAGAAAATTTAGTATTATATTCATAAATAGCAATGTCAAAATATTATAAATCCATTACTAAAAATTTTCTACAGTAATGTCCTTTTTAAAAATATATAAATAATAGTAAATTTTCTTTATGTATGAGAAAATGTTTCATGACTAAAGCTAAAAAAAAAAATTCAAAATACTAAACTAAAGAATTAAAATAAAATGGTGGGTGTAAAAAGAAAATTAAAGTGGTCAAGAATGGATAATCTTATATAAATACTTATAGGTATTTTTGAATTAATAGAATGTGTAAAAAATAAATTTAATAATGTGGAGTGTGTATTTAAAAGGGAGTGTGGAAAGAAAAAAAAAGTATGTGAGTAGAGCCACCCTCACATAATTATAACTTATTTAACATGATTATGACATATTTAACTTGTGTGGAATGGATTGTGAGTCAAAAGTTTTTTTTTTTTAATTCTTTATTGCAAGGAGCCTGACAAAATTTTGTTCAACAATTAACATTTAACTCCACTTCTCTAGCTATTTTTTCCCCAATTTCTCTGATTATAAATTATGCGACTACTTTTCTGAGAAAAGAATAATTTCTGACTTTGGTTATAGTTGCAAAGATAGATAATTTTCTTTTAAATAACCCAATTTCTTGACCGACATCTTCTCCTTTTACACTTATCATGTTAATTAGATGGTAATTTTCTGAATTATCCTTAGCAGGCTCCACAATTACATCCAAAAAGTTCAAAAAGCAAGTTTACGGTAGTTCGTGACTCAAGGCCTCGCTTGCTTTGTGGGTTCAAATTGATGGGTTTTAATTTTTAGGTGAAGCTGTTAGGTAAGAGACTCAAGTTAATTTGAAAAACCCCAAAAGTATTACTTTATATGGTAAAAAAATATTATTTATGTCATTTTACTTAAAAATAAACAAGTGTCATTCAATTAATAAGAAGAAAGTAAGGGGCCATAATGACATTAATTATTTAAAAAAGTATAAATAATAGAGTTAGAAAAAATAATGGTTAAACTTAAAATTTTTCTCAATTATATATCTAGCATTGAGAAAATAACATTTTTGTATTTTTATGTAAGTTATTGTTATCTATTTTTGAGCAATAGTTATTTTATGACTTATTAGGAGTCTATAAATAAGTGTTTTGTAGAAGGCTTTATGTGCTTAGAAAAAAGTGAGAAAAGACACAAACAAAGTTTGTAAGGGATTTTGAGTAAAGAGAAAGTGAGTTTGTTGAATGTGTAATTCTGAAACTGTTAGTGAATTTTTTTGAACCCCTTAAATTTTTGTCTTCTCTGTTTTTCTGTTATATTTGTTTCAAGTTATTTTTCTGCAGTGTGGATGTACGGGTGTGTTTTCTTTAACAACTAATATCAGAGCTGTGGTGAAGATTAAAAAAAAGTCAAGATGATGTCTGGAATAAAATTTGAGCAAATTGAGTGGTTTGAAAGATAGAGTAATTTCAGCATCTGGCAAAGTATGGTGAAAGATGTTTTAATTCAACAAGTATTACTGAAAGCGTTGTAAGGAAAGAAGCCTGAGAAGATGATAGATGAAGATTGAAAAGAATTAGAAGCGAAAGCGGTAAGTACTATTCGTTTAACTTTGACTCCTAAACTAAAATATAGTGTTATGAATGAGACGTCTCTTTTTGAGTCATAGACAAAATTGAAAAAAATTTATATGTCGAAATCCTTAACAAATAGATTATATTTGAAGAAGCAATTGTATAAGTTGAAGATGGATGAGGAAATTAATGTTAGGGAGCTTATAAATAATTTTAACAAGTGCATAACTCAATTGTTAAGTGTAGAGGTCAAAATTGATGAGGAAGATAAAGCTGTAATTTTATTGGCTTTCCTACCCAAATTCTATAAGACTTTGGTGACTACACTTTTAGTTGAAAAGACTACATTGACTATAGATTGGGTGTCAACTGCTCTGCTAAAAACTATAAATATGAAAAAGTCAAATAGTTCGTCTCATATTGAACAAGTTTTAATGGCGAAGTCAGA
Source organism: Morus notabilis (assembly GCF_000414095.1). NCBI lineage: Eukaryota > Viridiplantae > Streptophyta > Magnoliopsida > Rosales > Moraceae > Morus > Morus notabilis. The sequence continues at coordinate 19,054 of NW_010360231.1, read as the reverse complement.
TTCGAATAGGGGTATGAGTAAGTCACAAAAGAGATATTATAATAAGAGAGATTATCATTGTCAATCCTGTCCAAGGAAGGATATCAAGTGCTACTATTGTCATACAACGGGGCATATTAGGAGAAATTGTGAAGAACTAACACAACATCTTGAAGAGAAGAGAAAACAAGAAAGCAAAACGACTTCAAATTCTGCAAATGGTCCGCCCAATTTTCTAATTTTTAATTTTCGCGAGGGAATACAAAATCATCATTTGCGACGACACACATTAATGTCGTCGCAAGTAAATTTTGAAAACAGCCAAATATACCGCCTTTTTACTCAGGGGACAATAAATAAATGAATTATTATTCGCGGCGACACATGTCGTGGCAAAACATTCCTTATTTACGATGACGGGTCGTCGCAAATAATGTTCTTTTAACGGCAAACATTGGCGCCAAACAACATTTACCGCCAATTATATATTTGCGACGACTAGTGAAGTATTAGCGAGGACACCGTTCCCTCTTAAACGAAAATTATTTGCAACATTATGTCATCGTAAATAGTTAATTATTTACGATGACAAGTGTTGTCACAAATATTTTCATCGTAAATTGGGAAAATCGTAGTAGTGATAATGGGTATTAAATTGATTAATGTGTACCACTAGATGAAACGTTGAAGTACAAAACTCAATTCAAGCTATTTCCCTCTCTTATATATCTATAATCTATAATAAGATTATAGACAAGCAAAGGCGTGAAGTTAACCACATATAAAATGCTCTGTCTTGGTCAAAAAATACAAGAATTTTCTATCATATACACATCACATAAAAAGTTAAAGAATGATGGAACAGAATGTCCTTATGTTGGATATCCTAAAGTGCGCAGAATACATATCATCCATTTCTTTAATTAATAATTAATCTAGCGAAGCACTTTCACGGTTGGACGAAATCTGGACCATTCTTATATTCGATTAATTTACTGAAAGAATATAAAAAGTGTGGTTGTACAAATCAATTAGAAGTCCACATGGATGACTAATTATTTTTAGGTAGCGACGTATTTTATTTTATTTTTATGTAGCGAACGGAGGTAATTAATTACATTAACTTAAGAAATTTGCAGGCCCCTAATTATTCTCGTCTTTTTGTTAATTGGCGATCCATTTGAGACATTAGACCTCATGTAGTTACTTAGAAAAATTTATTAGCTTCACGTACATGATTTTATACGTATAAAAGCCTCTAATATATATCACACCATCTTTTTCATTACTTTTAACTCGTTACATTAGCAGTAGATTAGTTAAATTTTGATTTCTCTAATTTTATTTTTTATTTTTTAAATTACCCTTGTTTAGTTGGTAGTTTCTTACAATAGCATGGTTATTCTTTTATTTTTATCCCCTTCTATCTTTTAAATCTTCAAAAGAGAAAAGCAAAAGAAAATCAAGTACCAATTTTATATACAGTTATATATAAATATATAACTTAATCAATGAAAGTAAAAGCATAAAACTTCGAGTCATTTGTGTATGTTATATATAAATATATAACTTAATATATTGTTCACTATCTCTCAATCTCAACCCTGAAGAACTGATCGATATATAACTTAATATATTTGACTGGGGGACCCCTACGTACTTATAGAATTAGGCAAAATTTTAGGGCCCGATTCGAGGTTTTAATTCAAGTTGAGATGTGACTTTATGTGATAGCTTTTTACTGTAGTAAAAAAGTTAGATATGACTGTTTTTAAGAGCTTTTTACTGTAACAAAACTTGAATTATAAACTCAAATCAGTGAAATAAACAGGCCATACTGTCTTCATGCATTCAGGTCCACATATATCAACGCATCTATTTATTATGATAAATAAGTCCACTTAGGCACGTATAATATTAATTCTGACTTTTTTCTTCTTGATCATGATCTTCATTTTCTTTCATCTTCTTAAGATTAATATTAATGCTGAATTATAAGATTGTTAAGTTAGGGATGCCGATCCTGGTCTCAAATGCAGTCGCTTTATCTTAAACCAACACGTACTTGTATTCTGTTACAAAGATTAATTGAATCTTATACTACCACGTATTAACGTTTTGCTTCAAACAAATATTGATCATATAAACCATGCAAATTCAAACTTACAAGCAAAAACACGCTTTCCTAGCCTCGGATTTTCGGTCAATGTCTTCAACAAATCACTAATATAAATTCAATATCACAACTTCCTGAGTAAAAATCATCTCTAAATCAGTTTTCTAAACTCACTTCTCTTCAATATCATGAGACTTATCCGCCAACTCTTTGACAAAATGCGCTTCGCATTCGCGGATGTGGATTCGGAGGCGGCGACTGATGTTCCGCCAGGAAATGGCCACCGGAGCACTGAGTGGGCAAACGCATTGCTTCCAGTGTGCTTCGGAGCGTCGATGGCGATCAGTATGATGTCGATACAAGCACGGTCGGAGATTCCGACGACCGTCCACTTGGTGTCGCTCGGCATTATGTTTGCCGCGGCTTCTTTCTTCGTCAGCAAATTCGTGGTTCTGAAGTTTCCGATGGCAGCTCATGTGCTCGAGCGAGTTGGAGTGTTCGTTATGGTCACGGCATTCTTCGCAGCCATGTCGGTTCCGCTTCCTCTGTGTTTCAGAGCAACTACTTGGGCGGTCTACGTGGTTTCCTTGACTGTCGTTTTGGTCTGCAATTGCTTATGAGGACCAGTATATGTGGAAAAATTATGGCTTGACACTTTGATGCTTTGTTTTTGGAAGTAAACTCTAATGCGATCGCTTTTATTGATGTTTCTTTGTTTGTTTGTTTATTTTATTTAGAAAATCATGTAGTATTATTTTAATTAGACTTCAGAAAGAAAAAGAACTGCAAATGAAATGCATATATGGTCGTTGATTTTGAGTTGGGTGGCACGTGGTTCTGGTGGCAGTAGGCGACGCAGCGGTCATGTGGTTTCACAGATCGTGATGTGGTGTGGGCGGCGGTGTCGATGGTGGCAGTGGTGGAGGCAACATGCGAATGGAGGAGATGGCAACAGCTCGTGGTCTGATGGGCGACGACATTAGAGTTTTTTCGAGTTTTAATTTGTTGGAATGTGGTCATATGTTGTAATGTGATATATTTTTTGTTGTTTTTAATTGTTCATTTCCTTTTGTAATATTTTTGGCCGTGTTTGTATTTTTTTTTATTGTGATTTTTTTTTTTTAAATTTCTAAAGTGATATCAATAAACATAAAAATAAAAATCTGTGTTGGAATTGTTCAAGTTTAAATATAAGAAGAAGGCTTGTAGCTTGAAAACTAGAGTCTCGCATTGGTAACTTATGAAGTGGAGTAGCACTTTATGAAGTGGAGAAGATAAAATGGCAACAAGAGAGTTTCTTGTGGATCACATGCATGCATGCGCTAACGTATATAGTTTTTTTTTTAGTGCATAAACACACAAAAAGACTTGTAATATCCAAAAAGCAATTTGCTACTGAAACCCGTAAGCAATCTCACAGAGAAGATGGAGCAAATAACACTTTAAAGAAAGCGTACTCGTTACATGTTTTAAGGCTTTATTACTAGATGTCCAACAATCTGTTGAGTTCCTATAGTCTGGATTACTTTTGATTCGGTGAAATATATATATATATATATATATGTTCTGTAACAGAATGAATTTCTTTAGGTTTGTATAATTGTATTTTGGTGTAATAATGTCTATATTCTGGTTTGAACATCCCGTGTAAAAAAAAAAAAAAAAAAAAAATGCTTAAAATAATATTTATTTTAATTTATTTTAATTTTTGAGTTTCTAAAAGGCTCAGTGTATTTTTGGCTTTTAAATTACAGGTAGCACATATTTCTAAAAAGTGCAGTTAATGGTTGTAAATGAGGAAATAGTAATCAGAAAATAACTCGTATCCTTTCTTCTCCCAGAAAAATACGTGTTATGTTTTGTTTTTATGTTTTTTACTTTTGCTTAGTGTTTAAACAAACAAAAAGACTTGTCATATATATCCTTAAAAGTAATTTACCTCTGAAACTCATAAACAATCTCACAGAGGAGAGGGGGCAAATAACGATTTAAAAAAAGCCAACTCATTACGTGTTTTAAGGTTTCATTACCAGATTTCCAACAATCTGTCAGGTTCCTATAGTATTCCACTGGATTACATTTAATTCGTGAAATACATATATGTTCTGTAACTGACTGAATTTCTTTAGGTTTGTATAATTGTATTTTGGTGTAATAATGTCTTTATATTCTGGTTTGAATATCCCGTGTAATAAAATATAAAAAAAAACATTGTACGTATTGATATTATCAGAAACACCTATATTCAAATAATAATATAATCTGTTGGATTCCTTAAAGTATTTTTCTGGATTAATCGATAGACTCCTCAAAGAATCTGATGGAATGTTTTTCTGGTCTGTAACTTTATTACTAGTAATTGAAGGAATTATATAAAATGCTTACTATTGAAATCTTAATTTTAAAAATGTCTACTATTATATAATATTACAAAAATCCTTATTACATATTTATAACGCATATATGATACCGAACATGCCCTTATAGTTTATATTAGGCACGTTCCTTATATTGATATTGTCTATTATTATATCAATTCTCTCTCTTTTCTTTTTTTGCATTTATGCGTTTGTTTTTGCCAAACGGCATTTGGTTTGTTCCGTTGTGGAGGTTGTGTGTTTAAGGGTTATTTGGTACATATACTCAAAACTCAATTATGATTTTGTTACAGTATTTTCCTCTCATAAAGAATTTGAATTAAAAAAATTTCTGCCAATAATTTTCTCACAAAGAATTTGAATTAAAATCCAAATCATAATTCAAATATACTTCCTAAATAAGCCTTTAGCGTGTGAGCAAAAAGGATATGCTTCTCTTTATTTGATCAAACGACCTCCGTTTTGGTTTACCTGTGAGAAGGACTTTCTGCAAGTTTTTGGTGTTCAAATTTTTATAGAATTCATGTATCTATTTGGTGTTTGATGTCATGAAGTATTCTGCAAGGATTCTGCTTCTCTTCAGTAGTGTTTTTTTTTTTTTTTTTTTTTTTTTTTTTTTTTTTTTTTTTTTTTATCTAAAGAGAAAGAGAGAGATTTTCCTCATAGTCTAATTTATTTTTTAATCACATGGCAGAAAAACTAAAAATTTTTACCTCATGGCACAATTCAATCTACACCTAAAAGATACGGCGTGCACACTAATTTCTTCAATAAATTTTCATAAATGTCCCCAAATTATGTACCCTATTTTAAAATGCCCTCTGATTTTTAAAAATGGTTCAACTCACTCCCTGATATATATAAAAAAAAAAAAAAAAGGTTCAAAATGCCCCCTCCATCGAAGTCTGTTTGTAACCTTAACATAATTGCTAATGTGGCATGCAATTAACAATTAACTAAAGTCAGTAAATTTACGAAATATATAAAAATGATTAAATATTAAAAAATAATAAAAAAGAATTAAAATTATTTTTAAGAAAGTTATCAAAAACCTGAAATAAAATTGTATTTTTCTTCCTCAAACTTTCAGACCCACCCTAATCATTCATACCAAACACAGTGGTGATAAGTTCCTTTGTTCTAGCAATTAATCCATCGAATTGCAACATGATCAATAGAATTTCAGAAAGCCTCTTCTACATTTAAACGTTGTTTTAAATCTCTGTCTTCAGAGCAAAATCGATGTTCTAAGAAACACAGATTTTCTATAAAAAAAAAAAAAAAAAAAAAAGA
>NW_010360231.1:10163-13063 GCF_000414095.1 Morus notabilis | reverse complement strand
TTTTTTATAAAAAAAAAAAAAAAAAAAAAGTCGCCCCTTAGCGTCGCACCTCCCTCTTGTTGCTTGAATCCACCAAGATCTGATGTTTTGATTCAAGTGACTTTCAATACAGAGATATTTTTTCAATAATGAGTTTGATTTTGTTCTGAGTTTGTTTAATATTTTTAAATAATTAATCTTTTTTGTCAATTTAATTTAGTTTTAAAATGGCTGTCACATTAGTTATTCTGAAAAGACTATAGACAGATTTAGACAGAATGAGTATTTTGAATCTTTGTCTAGATATTAAAAGGTGTTTTGAACTGTTTTATTAAAACATAGATGGCACTTTAAAACACAGTACATAATTCGGGGGCATTTTATAAAAATAATCCTAAAAGAAACTTGAACTAAAACCCTAATGCCCCCAAACTCTATAAAACCAGCCCCCATTTTCTCTCCCTCTTTTGTTCTGATCCCTCTGATCTCTCGTTATCATGTTTTCTCTCGCCTCACTTTGACATTTTTCATGAATGCCACTGGCAAGTTTTCAAACAACACGCACCAGACTGATTAGAGGTGTTGGAGACTCACTTGGATAGTTTAATATCTTTACTGGTGTTTCTGGTTAAGGATTAAGGATCATGGACTTTACATAAGATATTTTTGATATGTAAACTTAAATTTGAATATTTGTATCTGATCTGTATTAAACTTATGTTATCATCACATAAAAAGTGTCTAATAAAAAGTATCAATGTTTCACTGGTGACCACATAAAATCATTAATCTATTTTGACTTGGATTCATTTTATGTTTTTCTAGACTTTTATAATATGGAAAACTACTTTATTGATTTTATAATTCTAAAAGCTTTTGTTTTTTGTTTTTTTTTGTTTTTTTGTTTTTTTTTTTTTGTAATTTAGAAACTTTTGAATTATTCATATATTTCTATGACCGAATTTTTAAAGAGAGAAAATTCTTATTCTACCACTGCCCCCCTGATTTAGTGATTTTGTGTCATGACACTAACTTAAGTGGATAAGTTTCATCCAGTAATTCCTTCAAATTGGAAGGATACATATTGAATTTTTTTTTTTTCAAGGATATTCCGTATTCAATTTACTTTATTATAATCCCTCCTACCAAACAATTATAGACTCCAAGTGAATATAGTGAGAGACGTTGATCTTATCCATTGATTTCTGATTAGCTATTGTGGAGATAGATTTCCAATAGTTAATTTGTATTAGGAATTAATGATCAATTCGCGGAATGATAGATATTTGATCCGTTTGTTGTAAAATTGATTTAGTGATAAACTAAAGTGCGATAAATAAAGATAGATGCTGGAATTTATAATGGTTCATCCATAATGAAGGGTTATGCCCACTGTAGTGTTTGGTTTTCAACTGGGTATGTAACAAATGGTGCAAAGAAGCTTCAAAAAGCTTGAGAGAAACAATAATGGAGGAAAAAGATAGAGAGACAGGCGGTTATTCCAGTGGTAATACACGAGTTTGTATGAATTGGATGTTGAGGGAAGGCCTCCTATTATAGCTGCAAACTCTGGTTATCTGTTTTGAGTTAGTTTTCTTTTTTTTTTTTAATGGAGTTGACTTTTTTGATCATGTCTTTTTATCTTCTTTCCTTGTCTGAGATTGGGACTGACTTTTGATGTGATTTGGAACCTTCCTAAAATCCTAAAATGAAAGATTCTTTAAAAGATTTTTGAAATATTCTTTAGAGTAGTCCGCTCCTTTGCTCTGTTGAGCACTTGTAGTCGACTCCAGATATTGTTGTCGATTCAGGCTGATCTTGTATCTAGCTCGCCTTCTAACTATATCTTGGTCTGCTGAATCCTTTTGGAAGGTCTCCTTGGTTAATGATCCTCAAGTCTAATTAGCTCGAGTTGATACGTGTATGTTAGAGATTGAATGATGAAATCTGACCCTAGCAGCTGCCATTGAAAATTTTAGGCTAAACCTTATCCCCCTCTGTCTGTGTAAATGATGTGTAATCCTGTTGTAAAAGTATGAATAAATTTTAGCGAATTATATATCCTTGTCTATTTTTTCTATTGGGAAATGAATTAATCAAGAAATGATGTAAACTTGGCCCTACTTGCAAGAAGTAAATACAATTAATGTTGTAGCATTGCTTAAAAAACTCAAACCGGGGTCAACTCTCAACACTCTTTAGTACTATTGGCGCTGGGATTAATAATAATTTTGAAATAATTGATCTGGTCTTCTCTGCCTGCATTCCATGACATGATTCCGCCAATTGAAGATCACTCTTTTAGTTTTAGGAGATTGTCTGTATATTCGATTCTCCACTTTGTAGGACTAAGGAATCTTGTAACTGATTAAACTCTTTTTGGAAAAACTTAAGGTAACGGATCCACTAACGACAAATCGATGTGATATCTGTTTTAAGATTGTTTAATAGTTTCCCATAAAAGAAATGTAATTCTATATTAGAATGTGTGCACCAACATTGGTTAGTGCACAGTGATCTAGCTAGCTATGACGACGCTGAAATTATATATATGCATAAAAAAATTATATATATTCATAAATTATCCATGAAGAGAGCCAGACGTGAGGATCTAACTTGTTATAATGTCTACCAAACCTTTTTATCGAGTGGTTCTTATCTTTATAAGTTGACTATACACTACGTACCATTCGATTGTGTCTAATAATTTATGACCTAATAAAACGCACATTACAACAAAACTGTCTTTTAATAACGGTTAATTATAGCGTTTTTAAAAAAAACGTTACCTCAGTTTAATATAATAGCGTTTATAAACAGTTATAATATGTTTGTGTATATATATATATATATTAAAAGTTCATAAAATTTTGACTAGTTTATTATATATATATATATATATATATATATTTATATATATA
>NW_010360231.1:0-7692 GCF_000414095.1 Morus notabilis | reverse complement strand
TTTTTTTCTCTTCGGGTTTAAATGTAGGTAATGAAGACTATGCTTTTTCCAACTATCTACATACCAATACATGTAAGCTATGCTCTCTATCTTACAAGTTTGACATTAAATTTTTATCTAGTGCATCATTGAAGTCATGTTTCTTCTAACTCACTAGCTACAAAATATCCAATGAGAGCCACCATGGAAAGTTAAGCCATGCTCTCTATCCAATGAGAGCCACGGTTAAGCCATGCTCTCTATCTTACAAGTTTGGCAATTGAAAAAAGATGATACCATGGAAAGTTAATGAGTTTTTGGTGTCGTCTACTCTACCTTGGCCGGAAAATGTTATTTTTCAAAAGAAAGAAAGATATGTATATAGTTAGTTGCTATCTTTCACTCTCAATTGTTGACATAATCAATTAGAAGAAGAAAAATGAGAGCCAATTAATGCAATCCCACATTGATTTTGGGCAGAAAATGCGTCTTTGAAATCATTAATGGAGTCTTGAAATCTCTTTTTCTGTCACCTTTCTCATATGAGAATATTTTATGGCTATGTTTCTAAACCTATTTTACTTTCCTAATTATACAGGTTAAACAGTGCAGAGGACTTTTTTGTTGAAGCATTTTGTCAAGATGGAAGGATTTACTTCACCATTGCACTTAGACGTTTTGGAGATGACTTCTCTGTTTTCTTTACTTGTTTTGAATGTTAAGGTTTTGGACACTGTATGAATTATGTTGTAGACGTAATTTTATTGACAGCTTGGTAGATACTGATAACAATTGATATGTTGAATGTTTTTATGTTTTAATTTGAATGTTCCTATTTAGATATATCACATATATTGGAATTACCATTTATTTGAATGAATTCAAAAGGATATCAATAATAATTTTAAAAAGTTACAACAGTATGAACATAACAAGGAAAAAAAGTTATTAATCTGTATCGTAGCTGTGCTAAAGAGTTGTAAGAGGATGAAAATAACTTTTCCTACACGTTATAATACTTCAATTCTATAGCGCTTTTTATAACTCTCTTGAAATGCTATGTTTTCTTAGGACTTATAATAGCGCCTGTTGTCTTAGCGCTCTAAAAAGCGTTATTGATAGTGATTAATAGCGTTTTTCGTCAGCTACGAAAGGCCTTTTGTGGTGTAGTGGCACTATGATCATAATAACATAGCATCATCTTTAACACTCTTTTTTCCTAGGTCATCATTCCTTTTCCCTCCTTTATTTTCTCCTTTTTAATATGTTTTGGTGAGTAAGATTTTTCAAGAGATGAAGAGCCCGTTTGATCGGAGGATTCATTTTCTGATTCGAATCATAGTTCATAATCTGTATCGTAGCTATGCTAAAGAGTTGTAAGAGGATGAAAATAACTTTTTCTACATGTTATAATACTTCAATTCTATAGCGCTTTTTATAACTCTCTTGAAATGTTATGTTTTCTTAGGACCTATAATAGCACCCGCTGTCTTAGCGCTCTAAAAAGCGTTATTGATAGTGATTAATAGCGTTTTTCGTCAGCTACGAAAGGCCTTTTGTGGTGTAGTGGCACTATGATCATAATAACATAGCATCATCTTTAACACTCTTTTTTCCTAGGTCATCATTCCTTTTCCCTCCTTTATTTTCTCCTTTTTAATATGTTTTGGTGAGTAAGATTTTTCAAGAGATGAAGAGCCCGTTTGATCGGAGGATTCATTTTCTGATTTGAATCATAGTTCATAATTTGCTACAGTATTTTCTCTCACAAAAAACACACGTAAATAAAAAATGATTCTAATCTTATAGTTCTAATCCATGAACCAAACAGGCTCGAAAAGATTCATATACTACCATTCATCTACGAAAAATACCAAACAACTTGACTGCTTTTGGCGGGTTGTGAAATAGAATTGTGTAGGGCCTACTCCCTTGTTCACAACCCGATTCTCCGAGTCAGTTGTTTGCAAGTGCTCATCATTATGGAATTGATGATAGTGCAAAGCCACATCACATTGAATGGGGCACGTGCCAACTCAATTTTTAAAATTTTAATTATTACACGTAAAGGCTTCGTTCATTTCACCGATTCGAGTTTTTAATTTTAAGTTTTTACAGTTAAAAGCTCTCAGAAAATGTCACATCTAACTTTTTCTATTACAGTTAAAAGTTCTCAAAAAATATCACATCTCAACTCGAATTGAAAATTTGAATCCGTAAAATAAACGAGGCCAAAATTTTTAAAAAAAATTAGCTACACCCTCTAAATAGATAATTATGTCTCAATTGATTAAAATATTATCTCTAATTTTTTTCATAGGTCCTTCACTGAAAAGTTTAAAAAAAAAAAATTGCTACGTCACTACTGTTTTTGAACTTTTTGAAAATAAGGGGAGCGCAGACCACTTGTCAAAAACTGTTGTGGAGAAGAGAAAATAATCTGGCAGGATGCTTTTAGTAGGATATTAAAATATCCAACTAAGTAGGATATTTTTTAGTAAATTGAGTGGCATACATGTTAAGTTTATTACATTGGATGACATAAATATAAAGATGACATATTTTGAGTGGCATTTCTATATTTCTTGAAAAAAAAAAAAAAGATTAACTTCCTCTATAAAGACGCTATTCTAGGAAATACTTGATGTATAAAGCTAGCAATAAAGCAGTGGAGTCCCTAATCCATCTAATCAGAGTAACATCTCCAAAATGAAAACTCAATTCAAGTCAAGACCTTCTTTCGTTTCATCATGAACACCAAAGTATCCCAAACCCTTTCCAAATTTTCCTGGAAAGTGAAGTGCAGTTTGTTCCAGCAGTCACCAGCACTGCCGGTATCATAACCACCAACAAATACTTCAAATGGCAAAAGAAGAAAAGAAAAATAAAATAAAAAGTTAAAAAAGCTTAAAAAGTTAAAAAAAAAAAAAAAAAAAAAAAACTTGAGGAATGAAACGTGTGTGGATAAGATACGTATAATGATGCTTAAATAAAATCGCGTTTGAGAAAAAGCTATTTCAGTGATGATGTTAGAAAAACAAAAGTATTTATGAAAGCCATATTTGATAAGATAATTTTTTAAACGATTGTAGGAAAGAGATTTTTGTGGGAACATGCTTGACAAAAAAAATTTCAAGGGTGGCAATTTAAAAGAAAAAAGAATTCCAATATTGAGACACATTTAAAAATATATAATTTTAGAGGGAAAAATAGAGAAAAGACAAAAAAAAAATAATGAAATGTTTCATTTTTTAAAAGAAAATAAGTACAAAACAGTAAAAAATGTACAGGCAAAAGGAATAAGTAGTTAAAAAATGAAAGAAATATAGTGGAAATTAGAGATAAATTACTTCGGGAATATATGAGAGAATAATATTTGAGAGTGCTGTAAAAAAAAAAAAAAAGAAGTTCAAATAAGATAAGTACTTATAAGGACCAAGTTTGAAGAAATTAATATTTTTGAAGACTGTAATACAAAATATTTAAGTAGGGAGCATATTTGACAAAAGATTTTTGAGTAGAGCATATTAGTAAAAAGAAAAATGTATATATTTAAATGGGGCACATTTAGAAGTATAAAACATTTTATTAAAAAATAGATGTACCAAAAACCATGTTTTAATCAACGTGTGTACTTCAATTGAATATTATAAACATAGTGACAAATATAATACATTTACGGGAAAAAATATTTCAATGAGGACAAATTAATGAAAAACTTATTATGGCATACATTTGAGAAGAAAAAAGAATATTAAAGTAAGGGTACATTTCAAAAAAACTTTCGGTACACTAATTACGAAAAAGAGCATGAACGAAGGTTACATTTGATAAAATAAAGGATTGTAAGGGAGAGAAATAAAATTTTAGGATAAAAGAAGCAAAACAATAAAATTTGCAAAAGTAAAAAAAAAAAAAAAAAAAAAAAAAAAAAAAAAAAAAAAAAAAAAAAAAAAGAAACAAGAAGAAAAAAGAAAGAGAGACACAAAAGGACAAAATAGAGAGACCAAATTTTTTAATATTGACTTGAGGGGAACTCTCCTTTATATATATTTTATAGATTTTGGACAAGTACAGTTACTTATGATTATCTATATCTGATTTGTATTAAACTCTATGGGGATGTTTGTTTTCTATATTCGTTTTTGATTTTGAATTATGATTCATGGTTCTCTACAATATTTTTCTCTCACAAAAAACACACGTAAAACGATAATAATTTTAAATCATGGTTCTTAAATCCATGAACTAAACGTTCACTATGTTATCACGTTACAAAATATATTTGTTTCACTGGTGATCGTATAACCATGCGTTTATTTTAAGGACGTAGATTTATTTTATGTTCTTCTATACCTTTATGAGATGGAAAACCTAAGGTTTTTTTTTTCTTTTTTTAAATTCTAAAGCTTTGTTTATTTAATTTATGACTCTTTTTTTCTTCGTAATTTAGGAACTTTTGGATTATTCGTATATTAACATTAATGACCAAATTTCACAGAGAGGAAATTCTTATTCCACTAGTGGTCGTTGTTTAGAGTCATGACAATAACTTAAGTGGATAAATATCATCCAGTAATCCTCCAAATTGGGACGATAAAAATTAAAATATTTTTTAAGGATTTTGAAATCTGTACTCAATTTAATCTCCGTTAGAATATTCCTTCCTATCAAACAAGTATATATAAGTTCCGGGTGAATACAGTGATAGAAGTTGATCTTCTCCATTGTATATATCCTGATTGTTTTTCAGAAATGAATTGGAAAATATAGGCCAAAACCTTATCCCCTCTGTGCAAGTATAAATAATGATGTGAAATCCTATAATATATAGTTATATATCGTTGTCTGTTTCTTTTATTGGGAAACGAAATAATCAAGAAATGTAAAGTAAATGCAACTTTTTAGCAATATTATTGCCTAAAAAACTCAAATGGGGCCAACACTCTTTAGTACTATAGGCGCTAGCTGGAATTATAAATAATTTTGAAAGAATTAATCTTGTCTTCTCTGCCTGTATTCGTGAAATTATTTCGCCAATAAAAGATCACTCTTTTAGTTTTAGTTGTCTGTATATTGGATTCTCCACTTTGTAAGACTAGGGATTCTCGTAACTGGTTAAATTTGTATTGAAAAAGCGTTCGGTGACGGTAACGACAGATCGACATGTTATTGTTATAAGGTTATTTAACAATTTTCCATAAAAGAAAGCTTATTATATTAAATCTATGCAACCCCAGCATTAGTTAGTGCATGGTGACCTTATGACGGCTGAGAGAATATATGTGCATTAAAAGAAATTAAAAGTAGGGTTATTTAGCAAAGGAATTAACTAAATAATATTATACATTATATCCCAACTTTTAGAGTTTGAGAGATAAGACGAAAATTAAGGGGGAAGAATTGGATTTTATGAGAAATCGACTTCAATCTTAAAATATCAACATGTTAAGTGGGATGACTTAATATTTTTATATATCTGTGATTATGTTTATATTTGACGACGTGAAATTAAGGTATTTTACCCTTAACGCCATCAACATAGAACGAGAATCACTAACACAATCATCAATATCCTCTCTCCTAATTGATAATGTTTGAATTACCTAATTTCAGTATGTTTTGTTTATAGAATACAAAACAAATTATATAATATCTCTTACTCTTAGAAAACGTTAGTACTAATTCTATTACGTAAACTACCAATTGGAACAAATCCTTCACTATAAAATACTGACACCCAATGATCGATGCATAACTTTTGGTCAATTGCATCAATGGTACGTTAAATGAACACTTGGCCTACTTACATGTTCTTTTATTTTTTGTTTTTTATTTTTTGTTTTTATATTCCCTTGAGAATTAAATAGCTTAGATAATATTATAAGATTGTCATTTAGAGGACCAGAAGGGAGGATTTAACTTGTCGTTCCAATTTCTACCTAACCTTTTCTATCGAGTGGTTCTTAGTGTAATTGGGTTTTCTTTATCTCTATAAATTGACTAGGAACTACGTCTATCTAATTTGTCTCCTTATTATGACCTAATAAAAGTTATAAAACCCACTTTCATCAGAATGACATATATAACATCATCTTAATTAACGGCCATTCCGGAGCCCATAAAAGTGCATGAATGATGAATGCATACAATTAAAGAAGTAAAAGACTAGTAGACGATCAGAAACACCATTTTTGCCTGGACCATTACGAGAAAAAGTATAACTTTTCCCCCACTGACTAGTTGAAATATGTTGTGTCCTCATTTTATGAGAAAAATTATAATTGTGCCCCATAACTGAAATAGATAACTATGTCTCAATTGAATAAAATATTATCTTTAATTTTTTTTTTTCATGGTTCCTCCAATGAAATTAAAGAAAAAAAAAATCATGCTCCGCCACTGTTTTTTCCAACATTTTTTTTTTAAAAAAAAGTTCCATAAAAGAAAGCTTATTATATTAAATCTATGCAACCCCAGCATTAGTTAGTGCATGGTGATCTTATGACGGCTGAGAGAATATATGTGCATTAAAAGAAATTAAAAGTAGGGTTATTTAGCAAAGGAATTAACTAAATAATATTATACATTATATCCCAACTTTTAGAGTTTGAGAGATAAGATGAAAATTAAGGGGGAAGAATTGGATTTTATGAGAGATTGACTTCAATCTTAAAATATCAACATGTTAAGTGGGATGGCTTAATATTTTTATATATCTGTGATTATGTTTATATTTGACGACGTGAAATTAAGGTATTTTACCCTTAACGCCATCAACATAGAACGAGAATCACTAACACAATCATCAATATCCTCTCTCCTAATTGATAATGTTTGAATTACCTAATTTCAGTATGTTTTGTTTATAGAATACAAAACAAATTATATAATATCTCTTACTCTTAGAAAACGTTAGTACTAATTCTATTACGTAAGCTACCAATTGGAACAAATCCTTCACTATAAAATACTGACACCCAATGATCGATGCATAACTTTTGGTCAATTGCATCAATGGTACTTTAAATGAACACTTGGCCTACTTACATGTTCTTTTATTTTTTGTTTTTTATTTTTTGTTTTTATATTCCCTTGAGAATTAAATAGCTTAGATAATATTATAAGATTGTCATTTAGAGGACCAGAAGGGAGGATTTAACTTGTCGTTCCAATTTCTACCTAACCTTTTCTATCGAGTGGTTCTTAGTGTAATTGGGTTTTCTTTATCTCTATAAATTGACTAGGAACTACGTCTATCTAATTTGTCTCCTTATTATGACCTAATAAAAGTTATAAAACCCACTTTCATCAGAATGACATATATAACATCATCTTAATTAACGGCCATTCCGGAGCCCATAAAAGTGCATGAATGATGAATGCATACAATTAAAGAAGTAAAAGACTAGTAGACGATCAGAAACACCATTTTTGCCTGGACCATTACGAGAAAAAGTATAACTTTTCCCCCACTGACTAGTTGAAATATGTTGTGTCCTCATTTTATGAGAAAAATTATAATTGTGCCCCATAACTGAAATAGATAACTATGTCTCAATTGAATAAAATATTATCTTTAATTTTTTTTTCATGGTTCCTCCAATGAAATTAAAGAAAAAAAAATCATGCTCCGCCACTGTTTTTTCCAACATTTTTTTTTAAAAAAAAAGGGGAGCGCAGACCACTTGTCAAAAATTGCGGGACAAAATA
>NW_010360230.1:0-5847 GCF_000414095.1 Morus notabilis | reverse complement strand
ACAGCTGCAAAATTAAACTAAACAAACTATACCTTTGAGTATTAACTTTTAGTTAAGTGTTGGAGATGTAGCAAAGTAAAAAATAATTAGTAAATTGATGCAGGTAGACAACACAAATTTGTGTCTGTTCTCATTTTGTGTACTTTCTAAAAACTTTAGGGCTCGTTTAGTTCACTAATTTGAGTTGAGATGTGACTCTATGTGAGAGTTTTTTACTGTAGTAAAAAAGTTAGATGCAATTGTTTCTAAAAGCTTTTTACTGTAGCAAAACTCGAATTCTAAACTCGAATCAGTGAAATGAACGGGGCATTAGTCTCAATAGAGGCTCTAATTTTAAACTCGGGCTCGTGTTGTCGATGAATTATATACGTGTGTCTGTACGTATTTTTCTTTTTTACTTTTACAAATAAGAATTTACAATTATTCAAATTTTAAACATTTATATTTATGTGCAGACATACATAGATAGAGTAATTAGTATAATTAGAAATTCCATAAATTAAACTAACCTGAAGCGGCGAAGAGAGAAAACATCAAGATAATTAGATTATGTTTAGTTCATAGATTCAGAATCATGATTTAAAATTATTCTCCATTTACGTGTATTTTTTGTAAGAAAAAATACTGTAGCAAGCCACGAATCATGACACGAATCCTCATACTAAATACTAAGTAAATAAATAGGTTTAAAATTCTCAGCCATTTCCACCGTGCGCTTAAGCTAAATATGATTTGGTTTTATATATAGCCTGACTTGCTCAGGTTGAAATTAATTTTTTTATTTAAGATTTAATTTATTTCATTTTCATGTGTCATATCAAGTCACGATTAAGCGTGTTTATAAATATATAACCCGAATATAACTTTAATGTAATAGGCCTTTATTTATCTATTAATAAAATTTTTAATTAATTAATTATTTTTTTGCTTGAAAGAAAACATTTATATATTTAAATTTATGAGCTATTAATTAGCAGCTCTATGAATATGACAATCTGAAAAAAGAAATACGATCGATAAATTATTAATATAGCACCAAACCCCAATGGAATTCGAATATATGCATTTGGCAAAGTGAGCTTTGATATGTGACACCTATAGAATCAACTTGTAATTTTTCTCTTTACAATAATCAACTTGTAATTTTAAGCACAAGTCTCTTACGCGAGAAAACGTGTAACATTTTGAACTTATTAAAATTTCCCCTAAAAGAAAGAAACTTATTAAATTAAAATGTTAAAAGGATTTTTAGTTAATAAACAACTCGACCTTTGATTTTTTTTTTCTCTTTTCTTGAAAATTGTATTCGTGTTTGGAAAGGAAATTCATGGCTGATATGGTCATTGAATTCATACATAAAGTTATGTTAATTTTTCCAAGGTAATAATATCGAGTACATAAGGTGCTTGAGCTATTTTTAAGTGGGTAAATTGAGAGTCTACCCAGAGATTTAATACTAAATTAGTAGGTTTAAATTGGTGAAATATAACTATTATTATTATTATTATTATTATTATTAATCTCAAAATCTCTTAAATTTATTTAAGTCACGCATAAAATTATACATTACCTTATTACTATTACTATTATTATTATTATTATTATTATATAATGTTATTAATAACTCTAAAAAGTAAAGACAGAAAAAGAAAAACGATTTTTTTTTTGTTTACAGAAAATTAGATCAGTTGTAAATCACATTAATCGTTTTCAAAAGTAAACATCAACTAAACACCATTTTCATATCATCTCGACAAAAGTAAAAATTATTAGTAATCAAAGGAGCCTCTAGTTTTACGCCTTTACTTCCATAATGTTTAATAAAAGAGAAGGAAAAGAAAAAAAAAACGAGAAATTATCTATACAAAATTTTCAGAATTTGAGTTTATAATTTAAGTTTTACTATAGTAAAAAGTTCTAAAAAACAGTTACATTTAATTTTTTTATTACAGTAAAAAGTTCTCATATAAAGTCATTGAATGCGTGCAAATTTCTCAACATGAGTGAACTAGTTTGGTAGAAAATGTCTGCAATTTTTTTTTTTTCTTTTTGAAGGACGTAGTCATGTTTCTTCTTCCACATTTTATACTTTATTTGTTAAAAAAAGAAAAAAAAAACAAAAAATTGGAAGGATCAATGAATAATGGGTAAATGACAAGGTATTAATAAATCAAAGTTTATCAGACTTTCCTCATGAGCAAAACCGGTAAAAATCTAATTTAAAAAATCAGAAATTTACCTGGATTTATCTATGACCAAATTTGATAAATTAAAATTTACTTAATTTACTTCCTAAATATCAATATTTACTTAATATTTATTACTTTCTTAGTTGATGAACTCATTTTTACTACACATCTTCTTTTAAAATAAAAGAAATATTTACTAAATAATTTAATTAATAATACATAGGCTATTTATTACATTAAATATTTCAAACAAACTATTTAGTTTATTATCATTTCCGCTTAGCAAAACAACTCTTATGCAGTAGAACAAAAGAAAAATAAGTTTAAGATTTAAAAATTTTTTTTTTTTTTTTTTTTTTTTTTTTTTTTTTTTTTTTATAGAGGAATTTTTAAACATATTTAGGTGAATAAATCAAAAACACTTATTAATAAAAAGTAATGTAATACAAAAACACTTATTATTATAAAAAGTAATGTAATATAAGAATGATGGAATTTTTAATTTTTTATTTAAAATAAAAGATTAAAATATAAATAATTTTTTTTTTTTGCATAAACTCTTTGTAACCACCGTTCTAATGAGGTGTCTTATTCTAAAAGAGTTTATAAAACTGAAAAAAAGTTACTCTTAAAAATAACTTGTAGATAAACAAGTTAAAAGTAGGGTTCTCTTTCAAAGCCAATTCAAACAGGCTCTGATTTTATATTTTCTACATTGAAATTTTCTTTTTCTACTGAAAATATCTTCTGTCGCAAAAAGAATTCGTGCACTTGAGAGCTCGTTTGGTTCATGAATTAGAATTATTTTCGATTTACGTGTGTTTTTTATGAGGAAAAATAATGTAGCGAACCATGAACTATGATTCAAATTAAAAAACGAATCCTCTAACCAAACAGGCTCTTAATTTAGAAAATAAAAAGAAAAAATAAAAAGAGAAAAAAATGGTTGCGCGCTTTAGTGCAATGGCTGTGTCTCACATTTGTTAAAAGTATGTAAGAACCTTGAAGGCTTTTTTTTTTTTTAATTATTAGATTTTGAGTGGGTTTGTAATTCATTTCAAAATAATTTTATTTTTTTTGTATAAAAATAGAAATGAAAACGTTTTTAATCTCAGACAGAAATCATTTTTAAAAATGTGTTTAGTAGTTTTATTAAGAAATTATTTTAAGTATAAAAAAATTTATTAATATCTCTCTATTCGAGAGAGGAGAAAATAAAAACAAAAAATTAAAAACGACTAAATTTTTTTTTATTTCTCTCATATTTTACATTAAATAAAAAAATTATTTTTATTTATGTTTTTTAACTTTAATTGTGTCAAGCGCTTTTTCTTTTCTACTTTCATTTTTTTTTTCAAAAAACGCAAAAAATAAAAATAAACAGAGTATCTATTTTTATTTTTATTCTCAGTCAATAATTAACGTGGCAAAATTAAGCGAGAAAAGAAAAAAAAAATCCTAAAAATGGGATTTTCACCTTATTTTGCCGCCATTTATCATTCGCTTTTCTTCCTGGTCGATCTTCTTCAGCTCTGACTTTGGAGAAGGAAAGCATCTCCGCGCCAAAGTTCACTGCCGGTGCGTACGCTGCTTAACCTGCGCACCCTCACCCCTTTTCTTCCATTTCTCTTCTGCTCCCCTCAATTTTCCTTCTCTCTCTCTCTCTCTCTCTCTCTAAAACTTTCTGCCTCTAAAACTGCACAGTCTGGGAACTCCATCGGCGACTCTAATTGGTAAGGTTTTTCTCGCCCGAATCCGCCATGATTTTCTCGAAATAGAACTTTGCAGTGGTTGAAACCCTAGGACCGAATCCGAGCCACTGATTTTGGCGAACGGGATTGCGTTTTCAGTACCGTGCTACTAGCTAGGGTTTTTGGTTATATTTCACCGATTTTACTGTGATTCTCGATTTCTCTAGTTTTTGTTCTCATTGCGTCTTGTGAAATCAATTTTTTGTTGTTTGGTTGCTGAGTAACTCTGAGAATCTTACTATTCTTGCACTAATTTAATTCCTTAGGCACAAGCTCTTCCATGTCTCAGTAAGACAGTCACAATTCAGATATTCGATTATTATAACAGTCACTGTATTTATTATATTGATTTTTGTTTCTTTGTTTTGCTTTTCTCTTGTCTCACAGAGGTTGGATAGCCTGGAAATTTCAACATGTATATAAAACAGGTGAGTTCCTGTTGTGGTTCGAAGGTTGCCGTCTTTACCTTGGCTATTTGTCCCTTTTTGAACCATTTCTTTATATCTACTGTTTTTGTTTAGGTCAAAATTGAGGGATTTAAGAGCTACAAGGAAGAAGTTGCTACTGAGCCCTTTAGTCCGAAAGTCAACTGTGTTGGTAATGTTGTGATTACTTTGCTAATTGCTGTAGAGGGATGCTTTTTTGGTTGTTTCTTCTCTTCACTGACTGAAATGCATGTGGATTTATTGCATTTTTTAGTATAAGTTTGTCCCGAAACTGTTGTCATGTAGTGTTTCATTGAGTGCGAAAATGTAAATGTTTACTAGAAGAGTACAAGTTGTCCTCACATACAGAAAGATTACAATAAGGGAAACGAGAGCTGAAAGGAAAACATTGAAATTTAACATAATCAGACAATGGAACATTGTTGAAGTCCTATGAGTAGAAATCAGTAAGCAAAGTACTTGATAAATAAATTTTGTTATATGGCAATACTCACCATCTAAAGTGTATTACTTTTGTTGGAGCAAAGTTGATACTTTAGGCCTCGTTCAGTTCGCAAATTCGAGTTGAGATGTGATTTTATGTGAGAGTTTTTCACTGTAGCAGAAAAAGTTAGATGTGACTTTTTGTGAGAGCTTTTAACTCTAGCAAAACTGGAATTGAAAACTCGAATTGGTGAAATGAACGGGGCCTTAGAGGTTCTCATTTGTTTCCATAGTCCATCTATGACTCATTAGGCAAAGTGTTAAATCACACCTTCTCATTCCTTTTTTTCTTTTATTATTATGCCATAATATAAATTACTTGAGATTTTAAGACCCCAAAGGGTTAGTTGAGTGCCAGGAATGTGGCTTTTGCTTTCTACTTTTCTCTTACATGGTACGGGGTTTAATTCCTTAGGACCATCTAACTGAGAAACAACTTTGAGTTTCATGATTCCCAAAGATTGTAGAGCTTTTAGTAGGGGTCTTGTATTAGGAACTTGAACTCGTTAAGTGGGTTTGGAGGATGCTTAGACATAGGGGTCTTGCATTAGGAACTTGAACTTGTTAAGTAGGTTTGGAGGATGCTTAAAAACACACACACACACACACACACACACACACACACACACACACACACACACACACACACACACACACACACACTGACACTGTGATGCGAGTTGAAATATTCATGTAACTCAACAATTACAGGAAAAAACCCAACTCAAAGGAATCAAAGGAAGAATAGAATCTCAAAATTTTATCCACTGAAGACACGTGATTATCCTTTTAATTATAGTTTTTCGCTTTATTATTTTTCATAAACATTTATGTTTCTCATTAAAAGAGAAATCAGAGTCCTCTTCGAAACATCATTAATCTATATGGAGCTTTAATAGCATTGACACTATGTATATTATTCGTAGTTGCAACTTAGACTATAGGCATTTCAATAATTCAGAAATTTTTGAATGATTT
>NW_010360229.1:0-1098 GCF_000414095.1 Morus notabilis | reverse complement strand
ATATGACGGATGATGGGCCCCGTTACGACACCAATAGATGTCACCGTTCTCGTGCGGTAGTAGAGCGTAAACAGAGATTGGATCTATCAGTTGATGGGCGCCGTTACACAACAAAAGTTTTAAGCGTTCCTTTGGCCATTGTAGATTGCAAAGAGAGCTTCGATCTAACGGCTGATGGGCCCCGTTACGACACCAAAAGTTGTCGCCGTTCCCGTGGCAGGTGTAGAGTGCGAAGAGAGCCTCGATCTGACGGATTATCGGCCCCGTTACGACACCAAAAGTTGTCGCCGTTCCCGTGGCAGGTGTAGAGTGCGAAGAGAGCCTCGATCTGACGGATTATCGGCCCCGTTACGACACCAAAAGTTGTCGCCGTTCCCGTGGCAGGTGTAGAGTGCGAAGAGAGCCTCGATCTGACGGATTATCGGCCCCGTTACGACACCAAAAGTTGTCGCCGTTCCCGTGGCAGGTGTAGAGTGCGAAGAGAGCCTCGATCTGACGGATTATCGGCCCCGTTACGACACCAAAAGTTGTCGCCGTTCCCGTGGCAGGTGTAGAGTGCGAAGAGAGCCTCGATCTGACGGATTATCGGCCCCGTTACGACACCAAAAGTTGTCGCCGTTCCCGTGGCAGGTGTAGAGTGCGAAGAGAGCCTCGATCTGACGGATTATCGGCCCTGTTACGACACCAAAACTTTTCACCGTTCCCGTGGCAGACGTAGATCATGAAGAGAGCATCGATCTAACGACTGATGGACCCCATTATGACACCAAAAGTTGTCGCCGTTCCCGTGGCAGGTGTAGAGGGCGAAGAGAGCCTCGATCTGACGGATTATCGGCCCTGGTACGACACCAAAACTTTTCACCGTTCCCGTGGCAGACGTAGATCATGAAGAGAGCATCGATCTAACGGCTGATGGGCCCCATTTCGACACCAAACGTTATCGCCATTCTAGTGGTGGGGGGAGAGCGCGAAGAGAGCTTCGATATAACCTCTGATGGGCCGGCCCCGTTACGAGACAAAAAGGTGTCGCTAAATTCATGGCGGTTGCCGAGGGGGAAGAGAGCTTTGATCTGACGGATGATGGGACCCGTTACGACA
>NW_010360228.1:523-1146 GCF_000414095.1 Morus notabilis | reverse complement strand
TGAACTTCGGTGAAAAACTAGACTTACCTCATCATCTGTGTAGAGAATCGTTTGAGAATATAAAACCAAGAGAAAAGCATATACTTATTATTATATATATTCTACCACCAATCAGACAACTGTATCTAAGGAATTATGTACACATTCATAGAACAAGTCTTTTATAATAAAAATGGCTTTTAGTGCTTTAATTAATAACACTAATAATAATTAAACACATTAATTAGAATGTAATATTGATTATTTCAACCTCTTTCATTCCTCTTCATTAATCGCAGCTTAAGCTTATGCTTAATTCTCAAAAACTCTGCATCAGAAAACGAAGAGAGAAATTAAACATCAAAGAAGGAAAAAAATTAAATAAAAAGAGAAATGAACAGGCTGATAAGCTTAGAGCCATCAAATCTGGTAGCCATAAGAATAGAAGCAGGGCAAAAATGTCATGGCAAACTTACCTTACGCAACGTAATGTACACCATGCCAGTCGCCTTCAAACTCCAACCACTCATAAAAACCCGTTACTCGGTCAAACCGAAGTCGGGCATAATAGCACCGCTCGAGAAGATCACCGTCGAGATCATCTATCACCTTCCACCTGGTTCGACTCTGCCCGACTCCTTCCC
>NW_010360228.1:0-259 GCF_000414095.1 Morus notabilis | reverse complement strand
TTGCTTCATTTGGCTATCGTTCAGGGCCGGCCTGATATTGTCCAGTTAATTCTTGAGTTTGGGCCTGATTTGGAGGCCCAGAGTCGATCTGGCTGTAGCCCGATGGAGGCTGCTTCTGAGGCCGGAGAGGCCTTGATTGTTGAGCTTTTGTTGGCCCAAAAGGCCTTCTGCGAATGATCTGAGAATTCTTCTTTCAGGCCAATTCATCTAGCGGCCCGAAATGGTCATGTGGAGGTGTTGAGGCTTCTTATACTGAAAG
>NW_010360227.1:294-861 GCF_000414095.1 Morus notabilis | reverse complement strand
GTTTTCAGGTTGACGAAAAAGAAGAAGACAACTCAAACAGAAACTGGGACTGAATTTTTGTCAACAAGTGGCAGTGGCAGCGGCGGCGGCAGAATCGTTTGACTTAGTTCAATGGTGCAGGGTACGGGCATTAACTTGGCCAATCCTAACTCGATGGGCAATGGATATATTTTCGATCTCAGTCTCCACTATCCCATCTTAACAAGCCTTCAGTACTATAGGAAGAATACTTGAGGAACGCCATAATGCATTACAAAGGGATATTGTTGAAGCCTTAGTTTGCATTACGGATTGGGATCGGACCGATCAACATCTACAGGATACAATTTTGTCGGCAAGCCAAGAATGGATCGATGAATTTAATCGATTAACATTTAATTTTGAAGACGATCCTTCAGCTTTAAATTAAATTGTAAATTTGTAATTTGTAAATATGTATTTACTTTTGACATTGTATTTGTAATTGTATAACTTTGTAAGTTTGTAAAATTTGTAATTCGTCACAAAATGATTGCACTCTTTTTTCCTTGTCAAGTTTTTATCCCAATTGGGTTTTTCTTGGTAAGG
>NW_010360227.1:0-265 GCF_000414095.1 Morus notabilis | reverse complement strand
TATACATCATTAATATACATGATTAATTTATTCAATTGTGTTAATAATGTATGTTGAATGTTGATTTTGATTTTTATATAATTTTAACACAAACTAACTTAATAATTAAAAAAATTAAAAAAAATTTCAGGTTATTCAAGCGGGCTCCGGTGGCCCGGCCGGGTTTGGGTAGCCAACAATAAGCCCGTGGCCCGTTCAAGGGCATTTTTAGGCTCAGGTGGGCCGCCTGAACTTTTCAGGCGAGTCAGGTTCGGGCAAAAACTTG
>NW_010360226.1:0-2277 GCF_000414095.1 Morus notabilis | reverse complement strand
AAAGTAGATTTTAAGAGGAAAAAATAATACCAAACTAAGCCTTAGTGAAGTCGTTTGAAACAAATTAAAAAAAAAGGGAGACTTTAACTAACAAATTAATTCAACACAAAGCCCCGGTTCCTGAAAAGTGAAAACCTACAAACATTGATTTTTTTTACAGTGTCCAAAGGCGATAAAACCCGCTTTACACAGATCTTTATAACCTGTAGAATCAGTCGCAATTGATCAGAAGCGATTGGAACGGAACCCTCTTAATTTCAACAAATGTTGAGAAGTCCTTGTTTAATGGCTGTTTCCATGGCTCTCCATCCATCTGCATGTAGGCATTTCTCCACTCGCCACCTCTAATTTCAAATCGAATTGCAGCAGCCTGAAACAACATAAATGAAGCTCGCTAAGCGAAAAAGTCGCGTTTAAGTTGACGCTTCCCAAGACAACACAAATAAAAGCATCAGGCACAGGATAAGCACAATCCATTCTACATTCCAAGTATAACGAAGTTATACTGGAAAATAAGGAAAACCAAGATAAGCCCCAACATTTCCGGTACACTGTATGAAGACACTGTTCAACATCGCAATCTGTTCTGTTAAAAAAAATGTATGCTTTGCTACAGTGTTCTCTCACAAAAAATTATAAATTCTGTTTTAACGTATGAACCAAACGACACATAAGATTCCAACACATGAAAACAGAACTAAGATGCCACTAATCTGAAAACTACAACCATGTGATGATGGTGTCTCCTGCAGATGAGCTATCAGAATCAAGCTGCCTTTCGTGCCCATGCTTTGTATGGCTTCTTATAGCCATAGATTTCTCTCGGACACTTGAGTATATAGTTATTTATTTATTCCAAATTCCATAAGGTGTTGTCTCTCATACCAAAATTCCTACCAGGCAAGAATTTTTCAACCTGAACTTCTATTCTTCTGAGATAAATTAACAGCATACCGATGTTCATATATTTGCCGGGGATTCATTAGAAAATTGAGATGTCTATTAAAAACCAAGAAAGTTCTTTTCAAGGATCATTCATGATTCAACAAGTATATGGTCGGAGGATTGTACTTATGAACTACAAATCTACAATTGTTGAGATGGTTCAACGTGATGCAACTGAACAAAACTCCCGTTTCTTGTTGAATTATGAATGAGATGGTTCAACTACAAATCTACAATTATTGAGATAGTTCAATGGTCCTTGTCCCCTTATGTACTTTTTTTCCCCTTTTTTTAATATAATCTCTCGTTTCTTATTAAAAAAAATAAATACAACTTAACTAAAACTATAAGTCTCGTAAATTCTCATACGCAGGGTAACTAAATCCTCATAGCATTCAGTATAAATTTAGTATAAATTTGAAAACCAATTGCCATACCTGCGCAATGTGCTTGGCAGAGATGAGTTCAACCATGACAAATGACGTATGCCATCCATGCTTAAGGCCAAAAATTTCTAGAAGACCATCATCAGCATGGGCCTCAACAAAGCCTCTCTGCGAGGAAACAACTACTAAAGTCAAGATATAGATATTGAAAATTACGAGTCTCTTCCACAAGTATAAGCAATGAAGTGTACAGTTGTAATATAATATAATACTTAAAAGGACCAAGGGATTGGGTCAATTATAAGAGCTTCTCGGACAGATGAGTAAGTACTTGCAGAGGAAAAGAAACTGGAACACGTGGCAGGAATATGAAACTTAAATGGTAATGCAATGCTATGACAATCGTGGGAAAACACAATAACAGCACCTGTAGTTCTGTGCTCTGATATATATAGAAACCCTACAAAATCGTAACATCACATCCAAGCAAATACATACATACCTTTTCCAAATATTCTGGCTTCAAATTACCCCATGGTTGTCGTCCGCTTGCATAGTTATGGAGATTTAGAGCCACAATCGCCCTTACACTAGGGTGAAAAGAAGTTACAAAGTGAGATGTATGGAAAAGTAAAATAAAATGGAAAAACAAAACGAGAGATGTGATATATAAGCCTAAATGTATAACAAGTATTTCAAATTTAATATACTGGAGCCCTCTACTTCTGCTAGGTATGAATCATATGATCCGAGTCAATGCTGACATTCCAGAGATAAAATAAATTTCACTCTCCCAATCTGCTTAGTTCCTTTCATTTTTTCTTTTTCTTTTTTTTCCCCTTGACATGAGTTGAAAGGTATTCAGTTTCAATCCACAATCCAATAGAATGAATCCATGAGGAAGAAACTGATACTTGTTTCATTTGACCATAAGTTGACTCGGAAA
>NW_010360225.1:0-1637 GCF_000414095.1 Morus notabilis | reverse complement strand
AGGTTATGATTAAAAATTTTGATGACTTGTCTGGGTGGCACATCTTGCAATTATGGTGTGCCGAAATCTTTTAAAAGCTAGTTTTTTCCAGGTTTGGATTTTTGATAATAAGAAAAATAAGTTCTTATGTTGCCGGCTCAACAGGAGGGTCACAGCCTCTACCCAATCCGACAAGACTCCCGGTCCATTGTAAGTCAGGTATTATATGCTATAACACATGAACGGTATTTTTTATTCGGCGAACTCTATATAATCAAATTTCATTATTTCTATTTTTTTATAGTTTCCGAGACGACACATCTACGTTGACCTAATCGAGGGGTAGCTGTAGGCCTGAGCTAAACGAAGAAGACGAGGATGACGATGTTGTTAGTTTAGAAGATTAAAATATATGTTTTTATTTTTTTATTATTAACACTTTGTAGTATTTATTGATTAATTTACTTTTAAGACTGATCTTATTATTGTGTTGACTATTTTATATCAATTTTATTATTAAGTTTTCTCCAAATTTATATCTTTATTAATTAATATTATTAGGAAAGTATGAAAAAAGAAGAAAAAACTATTTGCGACGACACTATGTCGTCACAAATATGGTATGACACGTCATCGCCAATGACATATTCGACGGAACATTCATGACGAATTATTCACGATGATTGTTGTCGCTAATATATTAGCGACAACATTTTAAATCTATGCCGTCACAAATATATTATTTGTGTCTAATTATTTGCGGCGACTTATTTACGATGACATATGTTATCGCGGCAAATAAGTTTTTTTTTGTATATGTATATGATGGGTGAGTGTGATATATATATATATATAGACACACGTACACACATATATAACAAAATTATAGGGCCATGAACTTGCATGATTTGTAAGGTAAACGTGAGTTTTTTTTTTTTTTAAATTGAGAATGTGATGATTTTGTTGTCTGTCTTGATGGTGCTTTCCTTTGCTTTTTTTCCGATTTATCTACAGATGATTGATGCATATAACTTCTTGTCTGTATTAATTAACACTAAATTTTCCCTTTAAAAATTTTGATAAAAAAGAAGATATCATGACCTCAATCTGACCAATATTTAAATTACACATATACTTATAGGGGTGTGGTTTTAATATTCTGTCTTGTACAGCGATGTTAAACAATTACAACCAACGAGAATAATCATAAGTAACTCAGAGATACTCCCATATTGAATATCCTAGGGCCTGTTATATACTTAAATTTAAATTATTGATTCAGTTACAGTATTTTTTTTAATAAAAAATTTAAATTTTAAACGTTAAAATAAAAATCATAATTTAAGTATTATTTTAAACAAGCTCTTAGAATTCGTTTAGTAAAAGAGTTTAAATCATAATGAGTTTGAACCACATGAATTTTGAACGTGGAGTTCGAATCTAAGTTCAAACCTTGAGAACCCAATACCAAAGGGGATGTGGGTTTATAAATTCTTTTATATTGAGAGTTTAAATGTCACATCAAGAGATTCAAACTCTTTTTTACTTTTTGCAAATGAATAAGGGTTTGAACCTGAACCTAAGTTCAAACCTCTTAAACCTTCCAACTAAACGATGCATTATATTTTTCTTTACCCTAAAAATTATGAGTACTGAGA
>NW_010360224.1:0-3283 GCF_000414095.1 Morus notabilis | reverse complement strand
TCAATCCAGCAAATAATAATTGAGCTTTGGAGCAAAAAGAAAAAAAAAAAGAGTACTAATAATAGTTATAAAAATAATTGGAGCTTTTCAAAAGTGTTATACACCTGTAGTAACTCTAAAGTTTTATGGTACGTTTAGTTCACAAATTTAAAAAAAAAGTATTAAAAAATAGAGAAAATGAGATAAATATTTTTTAAAAATATATGGGTCTAAATTTTTATTACTTCCTCTTGATTAATACTTTTTTGACTCAAATAATAATATTAATAGAAGAATATTAATCAAGAGTAATGAGTAAAAATTTAATACTATACATTTTGAGAATAAGTTCAACAATTTTCTCAAAAATAATATTTAAGTTTATGTGAAAAAACATTGTAGTAAAAGAATTTTGAAAAAGTTTGAAAAAAGATATTCAAGTTTTTGTGAGAGAATACTGTAGCAAAAGGTTTGAATAATTCAAACCCATATGGATCATTTTTGGGGTGCTCTATTAAAATTTGTTAGGCTAATCCAATCAATTGTCACCAAAATTTACTTTTAATATTAATTTTGATCCTTAACTTTTAAAACATTTCAAACCTAACTTGGTCTGTTAATTTGTTTCAGTTTTAACGTTTTCATCAATTGAGGGACCGTTTAGTTCGCTGATTCGAGTTAAAATGTGATTTTATGTGAGAGCATTTTTCTGTAGCAAAAAAGTTAGATGTAACTGTTTCTGAGAGCTTTTTACTGTAGCAAAACTCAAATTCTAAACTGAGTGTTTAGAAAACGAAATGTGCGTGTGATGTTGATGAAAATAACACTCTTCTGACAAAACAAAGTACGGACATGATGCTAATATAAAATACTAAGCCTATTTGGTTTTTTCTTGACAGAAGGGAGAGTATGCACGAGATGCTTATTGAGCATTGCCTCATTCAATCTTTTCATATATTTCTGATTTTCAGTTGAATGATTAGCTCTATTTATTTTTTTTATTATGTTCAACCCAATTAATCTACCTAACACACCTGAATTTTAATTAGGTGGGTTAAATTTAAAATCAACCCACCCGAACTTAATTAGATGGATTGAAAAATCTCAAAAACCCATCCAACCCACTCGATGTTCACTTCCCTCCTGAACTTAAGTAACTCTTGCAAAATTTCTCTCGTTATTGAATTTTTACTTCCGTTATTGTTGTTGGTTGTCATTTATGAACCCTCAAACGTCTCTAGGTCAAGCAAATTAAAGATAAAGTTGGGTATAATACAAAATAATAATAACTCATATTATGTAATTGTACTTTCATATGATTGCATGAGAGCTAACAAAAGTATTCGAACGACACTCATTATTTATATAATACGTGTTATTTATGTTAAAAATCTTAACATAAGGAGTTTTTTTGTTAATTCTTACATTTTACGTGACATTTTTCATCAAGAATTTAACATATGAGAAAATTTTACAAGAACTATTGAAGTTCGAGGAAAAAAAAAAAAGAGATAAAACTAAAGTGCATGGAGCATTTTATGATAAGACCTATAGTTCGGGAAGCAACCGTGTAGTTTGTCAAAAAAAAAAAATGATTATATCATATTTAATCTATGGTTATGTTTTATGCTACAATACATAATGTTATTTTAAATTTTATATTTACGTTTTTAAAGAATTATGCTTGCGTTTAGTTGATAGATTCGTATCATGATTTAAATCATAATTCATTATTCGCTACAGTATTTTTTCTTATAAAAAATACATATAAATCAATAATAATTTTAAATCATGATTCTAAATCTATGAATCAAACGTAAATTATAAGAGGACGTTTAGTTTATGTTTTCAAAATCATAATTCAGAATAATTCTCATTTTACGTATATTTTTTGTAAAAAAAAATACTGTAAAGAATTATGAATTATGATTCAGAATCAGAGACGAATATAGAAACAAACTCCCCTAAGTTTATCATTCATGAGATCATCCCAAATTTCATATCGGTGACGTGTTGCCAAAGAATAAGGTCACGTTCTTTTCACTGATTCGAGTTTTGTTACAGTAAAAAACTCTTAAAAATAGTTACATCTAACTTTTTTATTACAGTAAAAAATTATCATAAAATATAACATTTTAACTCAAATTAAAAACTCAAATTAGCGAAACCGAACAGAGCTTAAACCCTCGGGTGTTCACGAACGTTCCATAATATAATAAAAGAATACCCGAAATGTATGCCCGTGTAGCTTTGTCAACATAAATATATTTATGGACAACGACAGACTAGACATTAAACAATCATTATCCACATTACAAAACATCCCGTCCATCACCGTCAATTGTCTCCATCATCCCATCCAACGGCCGTCAAAATGCCACGTCACCCTCTCCTTCACAGTTGAATTTTCAAAAAATGCCACTACGTACAAAAAAAACACCTCCTTCGTCTTCTACTACTAAAAAGTTACTAATCACGTTCCTCCTCTTCGGACACCATTTTTTGCAGAAGCTGCTCCTCTCTCTCTCTAGCTGCTGCTTCTCTCTCTTTCTCTCTCTAGCAGCTTCTTCTTCTTCCTTTCATCTTCAAAACCATAGAGTCGAAGCCAGCCATGTACAGCGCCAAACCTTCGTCGTCTTCTCTCCTCTCTCTCTCTAGAGTCCGCTTCTCGTCCTCTCTCTCCAGGTTCTCTCCTCCTCCTCCTTCTTCTTCTTCTTCCGTTTCTCTCTCCGGAGCAAAGTCGTTTCCGTCCTCTTCTCAATCGCGCCTTCCTTTTCTGTGTCAGCACCGCTCGCGAAGCTTCTCTTCGGCGCTCCGTTCGCTCCGATGCTCTGCTCCGCGGTGGAGCCACGGCGGCGGCTGGCGGCTTTCTCCGATCAGCCTAAGCGCGCGTTTTCGAACCGACGGTCCGGTCGTTGAGGGTTTCGAGCGGAAAATGTCGACTTCTGGTTTGTGTTTGTTTTCTCTCTCTCTAGAAACTTGTAGTTCTAAATAAAGTAATGATCTTTGAGCTTTTAATTTCAAGTTTTGGTTAAATTTATTATTTCAGCTTCGGAACACGCTTTCAAGGATATAATAACCAGTCTTCCCAAGCCTGGCGGTGGCGAGTTTGGAAAATTCTACAGTTTATCTGCATTGAATGATCCGAGGATTGGTATTATATTCAATATTCTCTGTTTTTACTGAACATATTTAGCAATCATGTTGAAGTTAGCATATCTGATGCAGTGTAGTAGTGGAGAAATTAGTCTCTGCAATGAGAAAAGTTTTTGACATTTGTTATGATTTTTTATTTTTCATTATT
>NW_010360223.1:0-1670 GCF_000414095.1 Morus notabilis | reverse complement strand
GGCCGGCACTCTCCCCGTGGGGCACTCTCCTGACCCCACCCCCATCGAGATATTGTCCTCCACTTACGCCCAATGGATAAGCACTGAGGGAGGTTTTGTCTCCCTTGAGAGCGCCTCACTGGTAGGAGGGGTTGGCACTCTGGTACATATACCTCTCCAAATCCCGTCTCCAACCGATGTGGGATTCTTGGTGTACAACAATAAGCAACTTCTTTTTAGCAATATTATACTAAAAGAACTCAACTGTTATAGCCAAAATTTATATACATCATACTTTAAAATAATAGTCTGCGACAAATAATAGAAGGTACTGATATTGCACATCCTTTTGCTGCCGTCCAGCATGGATCAATTCGTGCACCTACTTTCTTTCTCTCTCATATAAAACAATAAGGTTTCCAAATACTTATTTACATTTTAAAGTGTTTTTATTGTTACGCATATATTTAATTGTGACAAATTCGTCATCATTTATGATGAGGCAAATGCTGTGCTCTGGATTTTTTCTGATAGAAAGCTGAGCCAAATTAACTAATTTCGATGCTCGTAAGTGGATAATATTACTAATTTCGATGCTCGTAAATTAACACAAAAAGGTCATCTAAAAATGTTTGGCTGTTTTGTTCAGTTACACATTTGAGACATAATTGGCAGCTAAAAAAGAAATAAAAGGGACGTGTATGTGACAATCTAACATACATGTTGCCGCGGACAAATCTTGCAATTATAAGGCAGTCTATTAATTAGACAATCCAACACCAGTAATTTCGTAATTCATATCAATTTAAAAAACATAATTTTAATTAAAGTAGGTAAATTTAACGTTTAAAAACATGTATAATCAATGCAATATAGAGATTACAAAAGAGTTCATGAACACTATTCCTTGCAACATCAAATTCACCATTTCGAAGTCTTTGCTTTTTGTAGATACCCCAAATTAAAAAAAAATAAAAATAAAAGGTGGAACGTTTAGTGAAAATATACTTTAAAAAGCCCAACTTCACATGAATAGACAATTAAAAGATACGTTTATTTTAACATTATTAAGATTTTTCTTAAATTTAGATTTATTATTTTAATTTTAGTTTTGAATCTTTGGTTTATCATTGTCATTTATTTTTTAAATTAGCTCTAGTTCTATTAAGATTATATAGTTTTAGTTCTATTAGTATTCAAACAACAAAAATAACCTATAAATTATGTATCTTTATGACATTCATTCAATAAATATTCATAATTTCTTCCTCTTTTTCTTTAAAAAGTGATTCAATTTGGTCCTCTAACTCAGCCACTGTCCTATCTCCTCAGTCCCGTCGTTCCGGCGCTACAACTCCATTCTTATTCCGTCGTCGATGAAATCGATTTTTGCATCTATTGAGTTTGAGAAAACAGACAATTCAAAAGAAGAATAAATAGAAAAAATCACGTTTTTTACTTTTAGATTGTCTATTTTCACATACTCGTAGTCTTTCAGAGGTTGATTTCACTATTCGTGATGAAAGACCTGATCTACTTTGATAACAGTGGCAGTACATCACGATCAATAGCTTGTTTAGAAACAAGAAGTGACGCAGCAAAAGCCTTTTGAAGCTCCTCCAGAATACTCCACGGACCTCCCGAATTTGTCGGTCCTCCGCCTCGACTCTCCCTGTCAATACGGCTTCTCC
>NW_010360222.1:0-528 GCF_000414095.1 Morus notabilis | reverse complement strand
AAAATTTTATCTCAAGTTCCACGTCGTGCATGTGTTGGTGTTCGTGGAATACTTAAGTGTTTATTTACAAATCTCGTTTTGTTTAGGTGTGCCCACGCACATGTCTTTGTAGATTCAAGAAATTGACAAGGAATATTTGGATATTCGAAACAATCTTGGAGCGATGAACATTCGTGGTCAAAGAACTCAAGTTATCGACATAATCATTCGCTAGGTAAATTTATTCATAAATTTATTCGTGCATAAATTAATGTAATTTATATAGTATCTCAAAGGGTTGTCAAAGTTTTTGTTATATATGATCCACTAGATATGCGCTTCCGCATAGAAAATCATTTTCAAAACCAACATGATCCGAGCCGAGCTTAAAGGGAAATTTTAGGGTGGTCTGCCCCGTCCCTAAAAGAGAGAGCGTAGGCCTCGCCCGAACTTAAGCTTAAAAGTTTGGGACCCGCCCAGGCCAAGATAAGATATTTTTTAAAAAAAATTTAAAAATATGATGTTTGGACAGGGCTGGCCCGGCTCTAA
>NW_010360221.1:0-459 GCF_000414095.1 Morus notabilis | reverse complement strand
ATACCATCGGTTGGTATAATTTTAGTGTAGAGTAAAATTTTAATAATTATAAATTATAATTTGGTGGGATATTAATGAATTTAGTGGGTTTAATGAAAATGACCTGTTTAATTTACACGTTCAAATAAGTGATTTTGATTTCAAATTTAAATTTTGTAAGATAACCTATTTACGAGAACTTTTTTTATTCAAATTATTTTTGAAGGAGTAGATTCAGAATCATAGTTCAAATTCTAAAACTAAACGGGCATGGGGAGCACGTGGCATATATTGTCCAATACTTGATGCTAATCTAACGGTTGCATTAAAACTGAATTAGGATGACAAATTTAGGATAGATATGGGGCGTTTGAAAAGTTAGGAATAAAATAAGGAATTTTATTTGGCTAAGGGATATTTTTTATATTATTGGATTGTCTAGTTTCCACTCCGAGAATGTTTCTCTTGTGTGTAGGTAGA
>NW_010360220.1:0-847 GCF_000414095.1 Morus notabilis | reverse complement strand
ATACTTTCTTAAGCTTTTCATATTGACCTATTTTCTACTATTTCCGTATATACTTCAGCTCCATGCTTTCTTTCTTTTGAATCAAAATTCAATCAAGTAAAAAAAACAAAGATTTAATTTAATAAATTATTAAATAAATTCTACACTTTATTATTTATTTGGTAGTGACCAGTGGACGTTTGGTAATAGATTCAGAATCATAATTTAAAATTATTCTCGATTTACGTATATTTTTTGTGAGAAAAAATACTGTAGCGAACTACGAACTATTATTCAAATCATGGTACGAATTATGATTCAGAATCATTCTCAATTTACGTGTGTTATTTAGTTTACAATCAGTTCTTACCAAAGAAAAAAAAAAGAATGATCAGTTGTTGAAAATTGGTGGAATATTGTGAATGCAATAAGTTGGTATTGTTTGTTTCTTTTCAAAATTTTGATAAGAAAATCGTTTTGAAACCTTTTTTTGGTATTTCTTACGTGTTAGATAGTCAGCACTGTTTATTAGTTTACGTAACTGTTTCTTATACACCAATCCTAAACTCGCCCCTGGGTTCTTGTCTTTCCTTCTTACAGTTTTGGCATGTTGGGAAATTATATAAAATTTGAGACCCGTTTAGTTTGTTGATTTGAGTTTTTAATTCGCGTTAAGATGTGATTTTATGTGAGAGCTTATTACTGAAGTAAAAAAATTAGATATAACTATTTTTAAAAATTTTTTACTGTAACAAAACTTAAATTTTAAACTCAAATCAGTAAAATGAACGGATCTCTATTTTTCTGTTTTAAAGGTTTAAGTTTTATCTTCCACGTCAAAGAGATTAAGCGAACAACTTTGACATGT
>NW_010360219.1:0-1207 GCF_000414095.1 Morus notabilis | reverse complement strand
AAGATGGTGGCGGGCCAGTCGGAGAGGAGCGTAGACGGTGGGCTTTCACTGGATGTCCCAGGCCTGCGTCTTCTTCGGCCGAGTCTTCATATGGTGGGCCATTGCCTTCTTGTTGGGTCGAGACGAGCACTCTATCACCGCCGGCCCACCGCCGCCGCCGTTCCACAGGGCTGACTTCCTCGCGCCGGCAATCGACACCGGAGCAGATGAGATCCGTACTGCCATGATTTGAGCTCCGAAGAAAGCAGTCGGAGAAGAGAGAAGAATGAAGGTAGAAAATGAAATTGAAAAAAGTGAAAAGCGTTTTCATTTTTTAATCTCGAAAAACATGAAAAATGGAAATGGAAACACAAACAAACAGGACCTTTGCTTTTTATTCTTAGGTTCGGCAACTTTGAACATTACAGTATTAAGGAGTGAGTTAGGGATTGGTTTTATACAATATAAACCATCATCCAGACGTCCAAAATAAATATTTAAACCATTTCGAGAAATATGAACAAATTCATTATCGAAATAAACTTTAAATAATTATTCGAATAACTTAGCTACAGAAGTGAAATTTCTACGAATGATTGGAATAAAATAAACATTTTTCAAAATTAAAAATTTATTTTCTCTAAAACGAAGTCTAACTTCTCCCACTACTTTGCCGAAACTCTTGTGTCATTGCCCACTTTCATCGTGTAGTCCCCATCGGCTAGCTCAGTGTAAGAACTAAGACTCTGCAAAGAAAAACAAACATGATTAGTCGCTCTCGAATCAATTATCCAGGCCGAGGTATCACCCTCCACTAAACATGTTTCAAGAATTAGTAAATCTGATTTACCTTGTCCCTTTTTCTTCTTTAGCTCCTCTAGATACTTCTTGCAGTTTCTCTTCCAGTGCCCTTCACCATTACGGTGGAAACACTTTCCTTTGGGCTTCTATTTGGAGCTCTTCCTTTTAGCCTTCTTGTTCTTCCCTTTCTTCCCTTTTTCTTGGTTCTGGTTCTTCCTTTTATTTTTACTAGATCCTCATGCAACAACAACATTTGCTTCTCCTCCCTTACTTTTGTTAGTGGATTCAAAGTTTTACAGGTCATTCAAGAGTTCAGTAAGGTTGGACTTTCTATTGTTCATAACATAGTTGTTTTTAACTCTTAAAAATCAGGGGACAGGCTTTCCAAGATAATGGCAACTTGGGTGGCTTCATCGATCCTGGCACC
>NW_010360218.1:0-488 GCF_000414095.1 Morus notabilis | reverse complement strand
ATATATATATATATATATATATTCTTATTAATTAAGAAAGCTACTTACTTGAAATGACTTTCTTCTCTAAAAGGCCTTGATCTTGATTCATCATCTACAACTGATTACGGAAAGAAACCATCAGGGCTACATCTACCGGCCGCTAACATAAAAGAAACACGGCTTTTAGGGAAGAAGTATAGTGTGCAGACAAGAAACTAAGCCGAAAAAACGACATTGAAACAAAGCCAAACGATAAGTCATTTATCACATAATTAACAAACGACAAATACGAAGCTAAACACCAACTCACCCTTCAAAGACAGAGGGGAGGCGATGTCCCAGCATCAGGAAACACTACGGCCGTTTAGATTTGAGTTTTTAATTTAAATTGGGACATGACTTTATGTGAAAATTTTTTACTATAGTAAAAAAGTTAAATGTGATTATTTTTTAGAGTCTTTTATTGTAATAAAACTCAAATTTTAAACTCAAATCTGTGAAATAAA
>NW_010360217.1:0-788 GCF_000414095.1 Morus notabilis | reverse complement strand
TGCTTGTATAATATTTATGAAGCATTTTAGTCCATCTCATGCAAAAAAAACGCATAATTAATATTAATACGGACGTCAGTGTGAAAACTAAAGGGTGTGTTTGAAACTTGTTCCGAAATAATTTTGTTTTTTATATGAAAATGGAAATAAAAACGTTTTCAATCTCATACATAAATCATTTTTAAAAATGTGTCTGGTAGTTTTATCAAGAAATTGTTTTCTGTATAAAAAACTTATTAATGTCTCTCTCTCTGCTCGAAAGAGGAAAAAATAAAAATAAAAAATAAAAAAAATGACTAAAAGTCATTTTACATTTCTCTCTCATTTTACACTAAACTAAAAAATCATTTTCATTTCCGTTTTTTGTCTTTATTGCACCAAACGTTATTTTAGAAACGTTTTCATTTTTTTTCTCAAAAAACGTGAAAAAAACAAGATCAATTCTAAACAGGGCCAAAATTGACCACATCTAGTGTTTAAGAACATCACTTAAACATCAGTAGTCTCATAAATAAATGTCCATGGAAACAAGCAAAGAGAACGACTACATAATGCAGAGATGGGATACAGAGCTAATTAGCTAGTCAAGGATGGCCAATTTTGGTGGTCCAACATGATCAGAAAAACCAATGTGACACGTAGTGATTTACATATTCATCTATTACTCTTTTATCATTTAGAAAAATACTTAGCAACACTTTTTTTTTTTGTTACTTTTTTTATCACTCTTTACATTAACTGTTTGAAATTTAGACTCCATTATCACATTTTCTGTTTAAATAATATAA
>NW_010360216.1:0-1107 GCF_000414095.1 Morus notabilis | reverse complement strand
ACCTTGAGAAAATAAGCAACTACTAAGCCTAAAAGTATGCTAAATAACTTTATTTCATCGAGTTATCAAGTATCTAATTCCCCATCAGCCTACTGTTTTGGCTTGCAAGTTTAGGAGGGGAAAAAAGGATTATTTTCATAAATACTCCTAAATTATGTATCTTATTTTAAAGTGTCTTCTGATTTTTCAAAATAGATCGAAACACCCCTTTATATATATGTAACATAATTGGGGTTATTTAATATAATTTGATGATTAGTGTTAATTAATTTAAATTTAATAAAAATTTTTCACTTATAATTATCACGTAAAAATAAAATGGTGGGTCATTTTATTTAAATTGGGCTTAAAGCCTAATTGTTAAATGTCCAGACTCATTTTCTCATTTTCTTTTCTTTTTCTTTCTTTCCTTCTTTTTCTCTCTTTAATATTTATTTTTCTCCCTCTCCTTATTCTACACGTGCTCTCTCTCTCTCCTTCTCGTTCTTCTCTTCCTCTGCCGAACTCTCTCTCTCTTCTTCCAAGAAAAATTTTCAAATTTCAAAATTTAATAACTCACTCGTTCTTAATCGGAATTGAGTGATTCTTGTTTCTAGGAGTTCACAACGAAGAGTAGAACGAGATGACACCCATTTTGCCTATGGAATCCATCACGCTCGGAAGCTCACTGGAGCTCCGCCGCCATCCGCACCGTGAGCCGCCATCTCCGACGGTGGAGATTGACACTACTTGATTCAAAATGTTGAGGACGACATCGGGATGCTTAGCCCTCGAGAAGTTTTGAGGAAGGAGCTTCTATTTTTGAGGTAGGGTTTTCCACTTTTTCCTCCTATTTGGTTTAAATCTGAATTTACTATTGTTTTTCTTGTTCTATTTTCGTTGTGGTTATGATGGCTTGGAGACAAAAATCTGAATTTAAAACCATGTTTACATACTTTTTCTATATGTCTTGTGTATTTTGATTACGAGATTGATAATTAGAGCAAACTTAATGATTTTAGGTTAAGCATTTAATCCTAATATAAGTCGACTAGATATTTTCCTCAAGCCTTTTGATGCTTGTACAGCTGTGGTGGATAAGCTTTTCAACCTTAGAAAATTTATTTT
>NW_010360215.1:0-596 GCF_000414095.1 Morus notabilis | reverse complement strand
GTTTCAAGAAGTTTTCCTGAAGTTAAACGGAAATTTTTTATAAAAAAAAAAAAACAGATTGTGATAATTCCTTTCAATGTTTTTAGATTTTTTTTTAATGGAATGAGACGTTTTGTTGATGGATTCAGAATTATTTTCGATTTACGTGTATTTTTTGTGAGAGAAAATACTGTAATGAGTCACGAATCATGATTCGAACTATAACACGAATTCTTAAACCAAACACTCTCAAAATGTTTTTAGAAACTTTATACTCCTTTTATTTGGATGATTCTTAATTTGTTGGTTTTGTTTTTAATTTATGTAAAACGACCAAACTCTCTCACCAGAGTTTATGCACCCAAGTAAAGCTTGACATTGAATGGTTTGTCCAACACGGTCAAAAGATCAAGCGGAAACAAGGATCTACTGTTTCAGGGTTTTCTTCCTTCAAGCATTTTGACTTAAAATGTACCAAACTAATATTTGAATCCAAGCATCTCTTTCTTTTTTTTTTTTTTTTTTTAAAAAAAAAGAAAAAACAGAACTCTATTTGCATCCAGACTATAAGCTACTTTACCATTCTTAATTTCCCTCATCTTTTGTTGAATTTTCAC
>NW_010360214.1:297-551 GCF_000414095.1 Morus notabilis | reverse complement strand
TTCCAGTGGCGGTGGTAGGGCGCGAAGAGAGCTTCGATATGACGTCTGAAGGGCTGGCCCCTTTACGACACCGAAGGTTGTCCCAATTCGCGTGGCAGTTGTAGAGCACGAAGAGAGCTTCAATATGATGGATGATGGGCCCCATTACGACACCAAAAGATGTCACCGTTCCTGTGGCGGTTGTAGAGCGCGAACAGAGATTAGATCTATTGGTTGATGGGCACCGTTAAACACCAAAAGTTTTGAGCGTTCCT
>NW_010360214.1:0-204 GCF_000414095.1 Morus notabilis | reverse complement strand
GCTTTGATCTGACGGATTGTGGGCCTCGTTACGACACCAAAAGTTTTCACCGTTCTCGTGCCATTCATAGATCGCGATGAGAGCTTCGGTCTAACGGCTGATGGACCCCGTTACGACACTAAAAGTTTCGCCATTCCCGTGGCAGTTGTACCTCACGAAGAGCGCTTCGATCTAACGCCCGATGGGCCCCATTAGGACACCAAA
>NW_010360213.1:0-689 GCF_000414095.1 Morus notabilis | reverse complement strand
AGAGAGAGAGAGTTCTTGAGTGTGTGTGAATGAGAGGGAAATGAACTTAAAAGAGGTTGAAAACTACTAATAACAACGTTGAATAAAGAGAGCCCCTATATATATAGCGAAACGACGGCAAATAACGCCGTTACAATGCTTCACATTCACACATGGGATAACCGAAAAAGAAAAAAAAAAAACATTATTAAAGTAAAGAGGTTTTTTAAATTAAAAAGTTAAAAAAACCAACGTTAACTGGTGCTGTTCTTTTGGTCAATTGCAATTGCCAAAACTAACATCATTGTAATGATAGCGATTCGTAACGGAAAACGTCGGCGGAGGCCGGGCCCAGGACCAATCTTACGGCCATTGCCATTACTCCCTTAAATGCACTCTCTCATTTATAATTAGTTTGTGTCCCCACTTGTCCCATACAGCACCCATCAGCATTAATATTTTGGGGGCTAATTTTTTTTTTTTTTGCTTCTCTTAAATAGTTATGGGGATATTGTCCGTTTTTGCTTTCTGAATTTTAGTTTGTAATATCACATCATATTCATTTTATTGATTTAAATTTAAAATTTAAGTTTTATTACAGTAAAAATTTTTCAAAAACAGTCACATATATCTTTTTTACTAAAGAAAAAAAGCTTTCACGTAAAAGTCTCATTCATTTTACCGATTCAAGTTTAGAATTCGAGTTTTAC
>NW_010360212.1:0-554 GCF_000414095.1 Morus notabilis | reverse complement strand
GAAAAATATTTTTTACAATATTTACATACCGCACGAATTTTCATCTCACATGTTTTTGGATTTGGTCGGGGCTCCTTGGTGAAATGCTGCCATGATGGAGAAGTTCGTGGTCTTTTTCCCCTGCTGCATTCTCCAGCTTCCTCGTTGTGCACTGAAGCATTATCCACCAGAGCATTTTCTGGTTCAGTGGGGGTGGGGTTGGGAGGCATCATTTCTTCCTCAAAAAATGCCGCATCACCAAGTTCAGGAAGAGCAGTGAAATTAGGGAAGTTTGGTGCAGCAATTTTCTGAAAATTGATAGAACTTGATTGAACTTTGTAAATGAAAAAGCAAGAAAATGAATGAACGCGAGAAAAAAGCTTAGAATCAAAATCAAATAG
Source organism: Morus notabilis (assembly GCF_000414095.1). NCBI lineage: Eukaryota > Viridiplantae > Streptophyta > Magnoliopsida > Rosales > Moraceae > Morus > Morus notabilis. The sequence continues at coordinate 174 of NW_010360212.1, read as the reverse complement.
ACAAGTTGAGAGATAGAATGAGAGTGAGATGAGAAGTTGAGAGTGAATTGTTGTGTGAGATTTAGGGTGGAATTAAAGGGTATTTATAGGGGATTTTTGGGTGAATTTTCATATTCTTACCGTTAGGCCCTTCGCGGGCCCAACGGGCGGCCCGTGACAGGCCTAACGGGAGGC
>NW_010360211.1:0-499 GCF_000414095.1 Morus notabilis | reverse complement strand
ATTTTTATTTATTTAATCCCATTTTGCCACAGTAGTTGTCTTCCACATTCGTGGAGACAAGCTTCATTTTCATGTTGTTATGATAATTTACCGGAAGAATGACTCTTAGGAGACGTTTAGTTTATAGATTATAATCATGAGATTATAATAATTTTTTATTTATGTGTATTTTTTATGAGAGAAAACACTATAACGAATCATGAATTTCTTTCAAGCAAAAAAGAAGTAAATTATGAATGAATTTCACCAACAAAAGGAAAAAGAATAAAGAAAAAGTAATATGAATTTCACGGTGAAATTTTCACCAACAAAAAAAAAAAAAGATTTTTTTGCATAGATACTCTTTAAACTTTACTCATTTAACTAATTTAGTCCTTAAACTAAATTTCTTGACAATTGACCATTTAAATTTAAAAATTATTGGGTGCGTTTGAAATTTATTTTAAAATAATTTTATTTTTTTGTATGAAAATAGAAATAAAAACTTTTTCAATCTCAG
>NW_010360209.1:0-601 GCF_000414095.1 Morus notabilis | reverse complement strand
AAAAAAAAAAAAACGAAAATAAGAGATACTGGGTTCTGTCAAACCTAACAATAGCTCATTTGATACGAGGAACATTGGGTAGAAATTGAAGTAGAAATCGAAATGAACGATTGTACCTAATAAGGGGGAAAAAAGAGACAGTTCGAATTCACAAATGGTGCTATATGTATTCCACAAATAGTGCGTCAATTAACAACCTTTTTTTCTATTTTTCACACACCCTGTTTTAATATTACTAAATTATCCATTAATAAAATTACTTATAATAATGTTTAAAAAAAAAATTACTCATTACACACCCTGCCATTTAAAATACATATTGCCTTCTAAAAATGATTGTCGCCTACTTTTTCAAAGAAATAGTGATGGATTCCAAAGTAAAAAAGCTTCTCCACAAAAAGGAATACTTGTTTTTTCATTCAATATTCTTTAATGGTTGTACCATTAGTTTTGAAAAATTTGTTGGCCCGTTCACTCCACCGATTCGAGTTTAGAATTTAAGTTTTGTTACAGTAAAAAGTTCTCATAAATAATCACATTTAACTTTTTTATTACAGTAAAAAGTTATCATATAAAATCATATCTCAACTCAAATTATAAA